>NW_008240228.1:735678-815890 GCF_000691975.1 Corvus brachyrhynchos
TTCCTTTTTCAGCCCAAAGAAAAACTCTAAATAAGTACCAGAGATAGTGAATACTGATTTCTAGCATCTTGAATCTAACTTCCAGTGAGAGAGCAAAACAGTGCCATTAATATGCAATAGTCTTCAATTAAACCCAGATTAAGGAGCGACTCAATATCTAACAAAAAAACCTTACACATACTTGATCGACACTGTATTGAACTCAGCAGACAAAAGAAAGAGAAGCTGTTATGGAGCAGGCAATCATATTATATCAACTTTTGCTAAAGAAATAGACTTTTTTCCAGCCACAGGCTGGAAAGGACTGCTCTGCTTTAAGGGCAGAACACAGCAGATCAATAAGGTCGTTTACTGAAACAGACCGATTTCAGAGGTGACCTATTTGACATCTCTTTCCAACTCATACGTGTTTCTTCCTCTTCTGTCAAGCAGAAAATAAAGCTTTCTGCTGTGACTGACTAGAAGCTTCAGATACACAAATCAAATAACACAAGGGAAGGGTTCTCTAAAACCTGATGAGAACCCACAGCTATTTCTCACACAGTCCCTTAGTAAATGTTCCCTCAGTATGAAAGAAGAGCACATATGATATAAGGTGATGAAAACAGGTAAACTCCTTTTTCCTCATATATCAAGAGCACTTCCCTCCCTAACAGATTGAGGAGTTGGTGTCTCTCACACAGTCTGTCTTGTTGAAGCTGCTCCAGTTCATACAGTCAACTCAGAGACAACTGGACAGATTGTTACAGGGAACCTGGGTCTCCAAAATGCTGAAAAAAACCATCAGTCTCTTCACATCAAGTATTCAGCCAAAAGAATACTTAATTATCTGAAAGAAGTAAAACAGGGACATCAGGAGAAGATGACAAAAGGAGGAAGAGGCTGACAAAATCACCTGAGGTTTAGAGGAAAGCTGTGGCACCAGGGAAGCATCCATTTCCTACAGCTCAGGAGATTACCCTGTCTTATGAGGCTCCTGCTGGCCTAAAGCAGGTTACTACATCTTGCTTTGTTTGGGGAAAAACATTTCTTTGGTCACAAAAAGACTTTTGTTCAACTCCAGACGTAAAAATTATTTGCAAAACTGGTCCCCCAAGCAGTTCAATTATTACCATTTCATTATTGGAGCGTTTTAATTAACCAACCTTCAGAATTAGAGGAAAAAGAAGTAATATCCCAAACTTAGAGATAGAAATTGTTGCCAGTGAGGTTTGGCAAACTGTTAGTAGATTTCTTAGGAATTTGTCAGAGATCAGCTGCTCAGTTGTCCATACATTGCCCCATCTCCTTTATTTAAGAAAAAAAAGTAAGGAAGCATAAGTATTTTCAACATGATCTCCAAATCATTAGGAATGGCTTTTGCCTGTTTTTCAGTAGCTCAGTACTAGAACTGCCTCCCTGAAGCAGCCAGACACACCACTGTTAGGGCTGAGAATGGAGTGACATCAAGTCTGATGCAGTTAAGCAAGTCTTATCTCAGGACTGAATCTAGAGCAAGGGACAACAGCAGAGATGTGACTGCCTGGTTGTACTTTAGTAAAAAAAATTGTATTTAACATCTCTCAGGCATTAAGAGGTTGAAGGTTGTTGAAAAGAGAAATAAGATTAGGAAGAAGCTGAAGTATGACGGAGAAGATGCTGAACAGTAGAGGCTGGAAGACTGCCTGAAATACCAACCCCAAGACATCTGCAAGTCACACTGAGATAGATTTAGTGAAGTATCAGCAAGGTAAGGCTGCTCTGAAGAGCTGCAATGCATTTTTGTTACTGCCAGACCATAATATTCGTATTTTCTGTTGAGACTCCGGAAAGGTGCTCTTGTGCAGACAAACCTACAAATACAAACAACAGGCAGGTTGACTAAATGAGCTCTCATTCATTTCAAATGGATGTTACAGTAATATCTGTACTAAGGTGCTGATTCAGTACTGAAACCACATTTCATAAATGCACTGATACCATAATCCATCAGGTAACAGAACTGGAGCCTGCAGTTCTCATCCTTGGAAGCATCTGCCTGCACCAGAACATAAGCCTCCCTTTTATTCCTAAAGAAACACTTCTTGCAGTTCTGCAGAGAAATGGTCCGACTGAGAGTGAGCAAGAAATGACCTGCCTGTGCTTGCAGACTTCCCCTAAAGAGGATCTCTAAAGGTGGGGATAAGTGTTGTAGGTTCCTGGTCCTAAACATAAACACCCTAGAGTGGAAACCTCTCCTGCACACTGGAGGAAACCAACCAAAAAAAAAAAAGCAAACCCCAAACCAAAAGACCCCAACAACAGCAGCAACAACCAAACATACAAAACCAAAACCAACCAAACAAAAAGGAGTCTTTTGTTTCTCTAGTGATTAAAGAGATGTAGGGTGTAAAATCTACCTGCAACAATAGAATTCCAACTTTAGAGATGAAGGATCCCTTAATACTGCCAAAGTCACTACAGGATAGATACATAAAGCGTATTAGTGACAGAAAAAAACCCATAGCTACAAAAATGGGTGTAACATTCAGAAAATTTGAACAAGTAGAATCTGTATGACCCACAGAACCACTGTGCCAAAAAGATACTGGCAGTTCCATACCAGGCTGCAACTGGCAGAATGGGGAAAGGGAAAAAAACATTAAAATTTTGAGTTTAAATGTTTACCCTGTATCACCTACTTCCCTTGTTCATTTTTAACCATTTAAGTTAAAAGAGTTCATTTTACTTCATGTTTGAGTCCCTGATTCAGCAAGTTACTTGGGTTAATACAATGTCCTCACCAACCTATGCTCTTGCTAAATTGAACTTTATGAATTAATATTACAAAAATTCTCAGATTTTTATTGTGGATGGAGCATGCATTTCCATCTCAGGCTACGTCCTAAGCTGAATTTTTTTAGGTACTTGGAAGAAATTGATTTAACCACCTTTGCATGAACAGTCAAAACACACTTTTCCTAAAAAAATAGAATTAAAAAATCTTTGTGTTCAACTTCTTCAGCACTGAAACAGCTGGGAGTTAAAAAATGACATTTTTCTGCAAAGTATCCTTCAGCGATAAGTAATTAAGTTTTCCACTTAACAGTATTTTGATTCAGTAAGCTTTTTGAAACTATTCACAGAAGATGTACAAAACTCTTAAGAACAAAAGTGACAAATTAAATCAAGTGATTTTTCTCAGGGGAACAATGGCATACTGCACAGGCAGGTATGATGTGATAACCAAAGTTAGCTCATGCTACCTTGTACCTTCAAGCCTCATTTTCTTATTCCTTATATGCAGGGAAGAAGTCACTGACTGAAAATCATGCACTGCTTGACTTAAAACAGGAAAAACCAGGAACATGGGGGGAAAAAAAATTAAAATCTGCATTTTGCCTTGATCCCACCCATGTGTTTTGGTAGTTTCATACTCAATTCAGAAATGTGGTTGTGAGGTAGATTTTTTGGTTGTTTCTCAGTGTTTGGAGTTCCTTCTGGAAGGATTTTTATTATTTTTAACCCTTAGAGAGAAGGAACTTCCACAGTGCAGACACTCATGTTTTCTAGATTGGTAGTAATATTTTATTTTATGCCTCTAATCACCTAATTTTGCTTACTATGTTTGTATTTATATGCATCAGATAGGAAGACACTTCCTCTTTTCCTCTTCCTTCCCTCCATCCAGAAGATAAAGGAGAAAAGAACATATCTGCCCACTAAGAATTTATCCATAGCATGTCCACATGCATTGAATGTGCTGGAAAGCAGACACACAACCATGACATGGCTTGGTTCATGTCCAGACATGTTCCCGTGGAACAGTTACCAGTTAAACCTACAGCAAACCACTATGAATCTAAGCTGTTATTTATGAATTAATGGATATAAAATGTTAGAGGGAGCTTCCCCAACAGTCTAAGTCATTCCTCACTTCCCAAAAGTACTGCAAACTTTTAGGCACTTAATTTGGTTCAAGCAAGACTTTGAGCAAAGGTTTGGGGCACAAGAGACATACAAGTACCTCACCCTCAGGTTCCTGATATTCTTGCCCCATTTATTTCTGACACCAGAGCAGAAGACATGACCTAGATCATGCAGTATCTATAAAGAAGGTTTTTCTCAGGTCCCATTGCTTTTCTCCTGCAGATTACCTAGGTCATTTGCCACCATGAAAATCTGAAATAGAGCTGGGAGATAACTAAGGCTTTCTCCTGGCTTACAGCACTTCAGAATCACTAACCTCCACGGTAAACTTAACAGGAATCAGCTGTTCAGAGGTGAAGCAGCAAGGAAAGGGTACAGTAGAGGAGAGAAATTGAAGCAGGCTTAAAAAATGGTTGGAGAAAGAAAGGAGAAAAGATGTAACACATAAGGAAACTTTGGTGGTTTGGCCCACTCCCAGGAAGCCTCTCCTCTGCAATTCCTCTAAATTGCCTCGGCTTCTTCGGAAGTCCTCCTGTGTCACAGCAACCAGTCATTCTGTCCTACTCTGTCATCTCAGCTGTGTGATGCTGGTGTAACTAATGGAGCAAATGACCTATCCCTTCTAATGTGCATCATCAATAACATCATGCCAATGCAACTCTGGTGTTTATCATATTGTTAAGTGGCCACAAATCATCATTAGAAGGGTAATTCTTCCAAACTATCTATTCATACTGAACACTTCATAACTTCAAAGAAACAATGCTTCAAACCTATGTATTGACATCTTACACTGTTCTTTTGCATTTTTAATGGTTCTGAATAGGAAAATCCATAAAATATGTTTGTTCATGGAATATGCCTTGCAGCATTTAAAATAACCTTTTTTGCCTCACTTACAAAGTATTTAGAATACTGAAACAACTCTGACACAAATATTCTCCATGTTGCCATAACAAAGGCTGTCTGATAATTTAACTGTAGTATCACAACTCCAAAACAACATGATATTTTCTGAATAACAGTCAACATATTGTAATACCTACATGCAAAAGATGTAAATATGTGAAACATCTACTTGGTTACTCTTGCTGTATCTTTTCCTGAGTCAAAAACATGACCATTACATTTTAAATACATTTAAATATAGAACTAAAGAGAAAGTTAATGTGTGCTATGATTTTTAAAGGACAAGGGAGCTCAACAACATATGCAACCAGTATAAAAACCAAGTGGGATGGTATTTTTGAAACAGTTTTGCTTTGGCAGTTCTGTGCTCCCTTAAATCATGGTTTCACCTCTTCCTCATTGGGAAGCTTCCATTCTAGAAATACAGCAAACTGTGACAAAGGCTTCCTCTGTATTTCAAATTTCTCTAATCATATAAAAAAATCTAGTTTGAAAAAAGATCTTTCCTTTGTTTCCAGTCCTCCCCTTCTGATTTTCATGTGAGTGCATACTGACCTCCCAACATAGGAGAGTATTAGCTTCTTCAAACAACTTTTTGTACACGGCAGAATAGGAAAGCAAGAACATTTAGCCTTAAGGAAAGGGGAGAAAGTACAGGAACAAACCATCTAAGAATGTTAGACCACATAAAGCATTCCATTAAATTTTATGGACTGACATTAATAAAATCAAGTTAACCCAGAGTTAAAGATAACAAATATTTCATAACAGTTTCTATGTATTTTGATATTGCAAAACTGATAAGTGGAATTGCTGCCATCAGAAAAGCCCTGGAAACAGTGGGACATGCAGTAGACAGGTGTCAGCATGGATGATTTGAGAGGTTATGAGCACACCAAAAGTATTTTGTAGAATTAGAGAGGGTTCAAAGACTCCTGAACTGCCCAGAAAACCCCTCATGAAAAGAAGAGTGAAAACAGTGGGATCATTTACTTTAGGCTGCATCTACATCACACAGGGTTACGTGCAATGAGGCAGAGCAAATCCAGCTGTGCCAATGCCTGTACGGTACTGCTGCTCTGCTTTTGGTGTCCCAGCTGGCTCATTTTACACTGATTTAAACCATTGGTGCATTCATTTGTTGGAAAGGAAGATGCATAGCACGGAAGAAGATTGAACTACAGAGCGGATGATTAATATAGAGAAAAACAAATTATCACTTATTTTCCCTTTTTTCATTTTGCCACCGACACTTACCAATAATATAAGATTGAACTGTGGAACTCCCTGTCACAGGACAGCTCAAAAATAAATTTACATGACTTAGCCTTCTTGCCAAAGGTTTCAGTAAAGCTTGAATTTTCTTAATATTGAGTAAGAGATAATATTTACATCAATTCAAAGTTTAGATGGGAATTCTGAGAATGAATCAGGGGTGGGGTGGGGGGTCTCCTGTGGAGGCTAAGGAATTGAAAATCTTTGATGATGTAATTGCAGTGTTTGCCTGAATACAGCAAGGTATAATAAGCCCGATTACACATCTGAACAGAAATGGGACAGAGTGCTGACTGTTTCTCTTGAACATTTGAACAAGACAAGCACATCCATATGGGCTTTCTCATTATTAGTAAAGATTATTTTTTCTCTGATATTTATTCATGAAATTGCACCCTACAGCATTTTCCCTACGTCTTTCTTACTCTGCTTGACAATCACTTTCATTCTCTATATTTTTTCACTAAGACATCTCAATGGGCTTGCGTGACATTTTCAATCATCAATTTTTTTCCTTCCAAAAACTGCATTAGAACTCAAAATAGTTGATTTAAAAAGATAATGAGGCTTGCATAAACCTACTCCCTCCAAAATCTTTCAGAACAGAATTCTAAATCTATCCATTACTGGAATCACCATGGAGTTAAAGCTTTCAGCTGGATCAAAATATTAACTGTTAACACCCAACTCCAGTGAAATGGGAACCTGTAATGCCGAAACAGCAAGACACTTCTGGCTACCCTACTTCCAGTGGGTAAAGCAGCAGTAAAGTGTGATTAATAAGGCAGTTAAACTGCTGCATCTTCCTGTGGTCCTTCAAAAATCATTCAGAAATAAAGAAAATCACTCTTCCCTGCCTGTGAGATCAGACTTGGAGATTTTAATGAATCTTCAAAAATCCCATATTCTTGCCAACTGCTTTGTCACAACCTGTTTCTACTTCAAAACCTTCTGTCTATCACTTTCCAACAGTAAGCATGGATTTATATGCATTTGAGAAAGCTGCCCAAACACTGGTTTTGCAAGATTTCTAACATTCAGATTTAAAACAGTGTGTCCTCAACTATGAGCATTACACCAACCTCCCAATTGTCTTGCATCATTCAGAGACAAATTGAAAGTGGTAAGATTATGAAACTTGCATTTAATTATCAAGAAATGGAACTGCTACTGATTTTAAAAATCTTTATTAAAAGTTCCCAGTAACATGAATAAAGCCAGTGAAATTATTAGACCTATTATTTAAAAGCCGACATTTTAATTGTGTTCTGTGGCAAAAGATGAATCATCAAAAAATATTAAGTGTAATAATTATTAAGAAAATAAGCTGTCCCATGGTAGTCTCTTAAATGACTACAGCATTCATTAAGTTTTTTTCTTTCAAATAAATCCCCTGTTAAACCTTTCTTTGTATTTCTTTATCAACTTATGAACATATAAAATCTCACACAACACCTTGACAGCGTTCTAAAGCACCACTTAGCCAGGGAATAAGGAGGATGGGACTTTGTTTTTTTATTTAAAATAGTTGCTTAAGAGCAAGATATCATCAGTCAGACACAGTCCCATGACTCAGTCACATCCTTTCTTACTGGTTTGTGTTTTATATCCTGTCACTATTAATGAGCTTTTCTAACTCCCCCTGTACAATACTCCTTTAGGAGAAAGTTTATTTGGAAGGCACATAATAAAATAATTAAAAACAGAAACAGTCCTCACAGTCCTCATCACGATAACAGAATTTTCTCTATGGAGGTAGGAAAGTGCTGCTTCTTCCCAGGCACACATTGATCAAAAAAAGAGACATATCTGGGCAGAAGATTTACACATCTACACCATCTAATGTGACATATTTAAAATTAATAAAAAACCAAACCTAACAAAACAAAAAACCACAACAATAAGCAGCGAAAACCAACACTTCCCCCACAGAATGCACCCTATCCAAAGTAATGATGCTGCCTAAGATGGGTAGTTCCATTTTTTTTTCCCCAAGAATACACCACCACAAATGTATGGCATTTCTTCTGAGGAGACAAATAATCTTTTGACAGTAACGTTCTTAAGATACAGAAAAGACAAAGAAGTAAATGCTAAGCAAAACTCCCTTATTGTTTCACACCAGCACTCATTTGTTGACTTGCACCCCACTGGGAGCCAAGCATCCCAATGTCTCTCATCAGTATCTATCTAAAAAAGCTGGCAGCAGTTTAGTTCAGTTTCCTACTACCAAAATTCACAGCCTGGTTGCTATAAGCAGCTCACCAAAGATGCCTTAGCCAGTGCCATGGAAAAAGGATGTGCTGAGGAACTTCTTTGGCAATCCAGTGAGAAAGGATCAATTCTGAAAAAAGCAGGGACAACAATAACAGCACAAGCAATGATATGAGCAGAAAAGGCTGTCTGGTCATTCAGAACCAGCAGCAGTATGACTGGGGGCATAATATCCAGAAGAAGTGGTAAATTATAAAATCTGTCAGATTTGGACTATCACCTAGCAAAAGGGGTGTCTTGTGTAAGAAGCCTTATCCGTACCAAAGCACCCCCAACCATCTTGCAGGTGTATTTTTTCTGATTGTAAACATGTTTCCTATAGAAGTGAAATGAAACTAAGTCAGGTGCCATTTCAGATGGGCATGTCAAATGACAAAGACTTTGAAGAGCCAGTGAGCCATCTCTAATGCCGTAAGAAAGCTCCAGTGATCTATTTCAAAAACTTAAGCCAAGAAGTTAAGGCAAGGAAAGGAAGCTCGACAGAAGCTGAAAACCATTTCTAACACTGACACATGCAGCTCAGCCCCCACAGAAACATTCTGAAGAGCCACAAGCCTTAAAATTAATGTCTTGGGACAGTCACACCGCTGTCACCTCACCCCTAAGGCCCCACAGAGACTGCCATGGAGAGAGCGTCTATACACCCACCATCAACCCTGCCCTGTGGTGGGGACTTGTGCCCAGGCAAAGCTATTTGAGACAGTTCACAAATAAATCCCACTGCAAACAGCTGTGGAAGGATGCCACAATAATTGACCGCTTAGGTGATGAAATGGCACATGAAATGCTATGTTGACAAATGTGAATTAACATGCATTGAAAAAACATTCCTGACTTTACTTACACAATGATAAGCTGTAATTTAGCCATTAGAATTCAGAAACAAGAGCTTGGAGTTATGTGCAATTGTGAAAAAACAACATCGGCTCAGTTCTTAGTGGAGATTAAGAAAAGCAAATGGAGAAAAAAGAAGAATACTGCTGCATGCTTCTCCTTCGCTCATTCCTTTCCCCAAGTATTTGTTCTTCGCCACTCCTCGAGAGCAGACACAGGAGTTAGTGAGATCCTGTCAAACCGTGACAGATCTGTGGTCTGACTCAGTGAAACCTTTCTAGTTCTCCTGCTACAAGAACAGCACCATTTGATAAAGGGACTGGAATTAAAACATTATTAAGTTTACAAGAATTTCAAATTAATAGTAACAGCACTAGATAATCTATAAATGCTTTCCTGATTGTTATATATTTTATTTACAGGATGAGCCAGATGGCTCAACAAAAACAGATATAAATTTGGAAAGGTTTATTATTGTATATTGCCAGTGCAGGCCTAAAGGAAACAAATTAGGTTTCAAGGTGCCTCAACACCATCTATAACACTATGCTTATTAATGTTGACCAAAATAAGGAATATATAATGAGGTCAGTTATAGAGCTCTTCAGAAGAACTTTTAGCTCAATATGGACTGAAATCAAATCCCACTGAGATCAACAGGGTGTGGGAACTCTTTTACCTGTATAAAAAAACTCAAAACATCCAAAATTGTTATAGAGGACAAGCAATTAAAACTGCAGTAATATTGTAGTAAAAGATGCAGCAGTTGGGGACAAGGTTGAGCGGTGGACTTGGCAGTGCTGGGTTAATGGTTGGACTCAATGATCTTAAAGGGCTTTTCTAATCTAAATGATTCTATGATTCTAAAATAACTCACTCCTCAGTGTGCAAGTGACAATGGTGGGTCACCACCAGCTTAATGGCTTCAATCCTGACGAGCTATTCAAGACAACTGCAACAAGAATATGCATGCTTCCTTATAAATGCTCCTGCTACCAACTCTCAATAGAAGACAGTTATATAAAATATACTGTAAAACTAATTTTTTTCCTACTGAAGCCACTCTACTGTAAAACCTTTGAGTCACGTCTGTGAATTCTAGACCTCAGATACATTGTGTTGCCTTTCTCTGGTCTTGAAATTAAGAACCAAACACGGTTTAAGGGAAAAGGCGTTTTTACCTTGGTATTTATTTAAGGATCCTTAAGGTACACCACTTTGTCTAGGTGTAATGCATGGAAATGCACACACACACGATAGATTGCATATACAATTTATAGACCTTGCAAATTAGCATATCTATCAAAGATTCCCCAATGAGAGGCTTGAATGAATAGCATGATATCCCCCCATCCTGAAGAATTCCCCCCTGGATGGGCCTATCTTAGTTTATAGGATATGTTCTAGAAAGGACCTTGGTTTCTCAGGGTAGTGTAGGGCTTTCTGGCCTCCAACTGCGAGGCCTCCAAGATGTTTGGTCTCCTGGAATATTAGGACTATGCTAAATTATCGGGCTTAAGGAGTTACAAGTATGCATGCTAAAATCACTGAGAATACATAAAAGCTATATAAAAGGGTATATAAAAGGAAAGGCAAGAAATCATCATGGCATCAACTGTGGGGCCAAAAGAGAAATAAAGTAAAATTATTAGAATATATATGGGACATTAAATAAAATCAAAAGATATCCAAGAAAAGTACATATAAACAATTGAGAACTCCATTTAAATTCCTCAGTGCTCAAGAAAAGAGCATGAAGTCCAAGTCTTCTGAAAATGTTTTTGATTGTCACCTTTTACTAGAAATAATGCTGCAAGGGAATTCTAGAAAGGACCACTATCTTCACAAGAAAATTTGATCAAAGCTTTCTTTTCAGAAAACATCTGCTCAGAGTATGTAATATTATTTTGACTTTGAAAAAAAATTAGAACAATTCTTTAATTTAATTGTATTATTAAATGAATTTTACTTACATTTACCAGTCCCCCAAATATTTTCCATCAGGTTATACAAGAAAATGAACACAAATCAAAGAAGTCCTCTTAGAAACCTTCCCAAGTGATCTGATAAAAATAATCTCTTAGGAACAGAGGTTTTGACGGATCTCTAAAAAAATCAGCATTTTAAAGATAACATGGGAAACAGACTGAAGTCATGTTGCTACAGGAGCTACATTATTTGCTTGCTCAAGAAATTCTTTTCTGGCTTCCAATTTTATGGCACACAAATTTCAAATTACAAATCTGAGATTCAACTTTCTAATATAACATGAGCAAAGACTCTGCAGCTTCACATGAGTACTTTGACTGTGTAATTATTTTCCTTCACCGCCTCAAAACTATTGTAGAGAATGATAACTAAAGCATATTAGGAGGTACAACTGTCAAGACTGAATGAAGTAATGAAAGACAAGTTTAGTCCTGCAATATTGTCCAGGGGAAGAACAAGTGAAAAAAAAATCAAGGAAATCATTCTTCAACAGCAGAGTTGTTCTGAAAAGCTATTAGTTTAGATCATCTTCCATGAAACCATAAAACTGCAATTTTTGTAGCATATGTAGAATCAAGCAACTTGCTAGGCAGAAGTTAGTCATTCAGAGAGTGTGACTAAGCTTGATTAGCTTTTTGCTGAAGTCATTTCAAAATGTACACAATTTTTTTGGTAAGCAATGCTGCCAATGGATTACTAAAACTGATCGCTAGCTTTGTTGCTATTTATAAGCTTAGGAATGCTAACATTACAGCCTCCGCTAAACACGGAGTTGGTCTAAACACTAAAGTTAATGTAAAAAAAAAATTATACAAATCTATGGGTTCAAACAATTTTTAAAACTTAAAACTTTTTAAACTTTTTAACTTAAAAAAAATCCAAATTCTTGCTTAAAAAAAAAAATTACATACCAGTTGCCCAGTGACAGGTAGATTTAGATATTTTGATGTTGAAGCAATCACAGTCACTTGGAATGTCTTTATTCAAATTTCATACACCACAAAACAGGAAGGAGCCCAGAAGGTTCCCTAGTAAGTCTCGCAAAGACAAAACGTGAATTTGTAGATACGGCACTTGGTGACGCGGCGGTTTTAGGTTAATGGTTGAACTCAATAATCTTAGAGGTCTTTTCCATTCGAAATCATTCTATGATTCTGTGATGCCAGAATTTCCTTGCATGGGCGCTGATGCTCTAATATCCATCTGGGGTGGGCCATTTTGTATTGGAAGGGCCTCTCTTTGCAGCCCTCCTCAGTTTCATTGCCTTGCCCAGAGACATCTGCAAAGCTAATTGCCCTTCCATGATCCAGAACTAAGTCAGCCAGCCAGCCGAGGTTGCAGTCATCAAAAATGGAATTTTCTAGCAGGGTTTTCAGATTTGCTCTAGACAAAAGAATCAGAGATGGGGTAACATAATATGCTGGCAGCCTGAACAGACACCCCGTCTCCCAGATTCAGATTTACAAGTAGACTTGACTGGAACCATCCCTTGCTGAGTGCAGAAAACAGAGTTCCTGAAATAGCTGATCTGGCAAGCACTTCTCATTCAGGCTCATCTGGCAGAACTAGCATCTGCAAAATCACTGGGAGTTAATAACGCATTCATCGACACTGAAAATGACTGAAAATTCCCTTTTCACTTATTATCCTACCTCTGTAACACGTTTTAAAAGGAACTGTAATTACCATTGTGCACTGTTGTTAGGAAAGAGAAGATCAAAGCTGCTCTAAAGCAGCCACAATGTCCCATCCCTCTTTGGCTCTTTGCTAAACAACAAACGTGTGCCTTGAAGTGATTGCTCCACATTGAGAAGCAACTCCCGGGAATGAATTGCAATGACCTTGTGATGTTTACTGGGGAACTTATCAGAGCTACCACTTAGGAGAGTGCAAGAGAGATTTGATGTAAGCAAACTCAGAGAGTTATATCTAGAACAAATAACACTGTACCTTCTAAAATGCCTATGGCAGCCTAGCAAATGCAATCCCTACTTCCAAATTTTATCATGTTCAGAGTGATGCTTGTCTGATAGGGTTCACCTCTGATCAGAGAACAGGCAAAATCTTTCCCAAGAGAAATGTTAATGTCAAGCCTACTTCAAATTTTCAAATAAAATAAAATAAATGGAATAAAAATACCCAAACCATCCCCCTCCAGGTTTTTGCCACCAAGACTTCAAATAAACTTTAAATAAAGTGGGTAAAACATGAAAATGAAAACACACCAACAAAAGGTTCTGCCACTGGAAGGGTTTAAGAAACACTGAGTGTATCACCTATTTGCAAAAAATTTAACAAAGCTGTTGTGGGTAAATGGCTATAAATATAAAAAAGTAATGGGACATGAAGAGCTCTAAACAAAACCAGAAACGTTGCCTGACTGGATTAGTAACTACAGCTAAATGTGGTTTTGATTCACGGGTAATTTATGGGTCTTTTATCTTTATGAATATAATAACTAAAAGCAGCCGGAAAAAAAAGGATGACAAATGCTAAATATATACTGTTATATAATGATGGTAAATTTTCAGTATGGCAAAAATACTTAAAAAGTCTTGGAGCATTTAGGAACAACACCACCACCAATTTCTCCTTTTCTTGAAACCATATTTAACCTTCAGAGTGAATCAGGATAAGATTAAATCACAGTTTCCTTGCTGAGACAATATAAGAAAAACAAACTTCTGATTAATTAATGCTTTATGTAATTTAGGCATTAAAAATTGAATATGGTATTATTATAAAGTTAGTAGCAGGGAAAGTATCAATAAGGAAATTATATATGTAGCAATTTTTTAATTACCTTCATGCCAGAGGGTAAAGGGGCAAAATGAATCCCATTTCAACTACTTAATAATAAACTAGTAAAGCACAGATCAAACAAGATTCACTAAGGTGAGTAACTTATGCGCTGGTTTTTATCCTTTAGTAGTCTGTTTGGTGTCTTGCTTAATCAAATTACCTGACATGTGAAATATAGTCTGTTATATATATACACTGCTATATATGATTATACCAAAGTTGGCCCCACTATGGACAATCAGAGCAGTAACTCACAGGCCAGAAGTGAAAGGACAGTGATTTGGGAGTTAGTTAGTAATTAATAGCTTCTAATCAGCCAGCTGGATCACTTATTTGATGATCCCTAACTAGCCTTTTCCCAAAGACTAAATGGCTAAGAAAATTACTACATACTACATTTCCTATACAACACATCTGTGCAACAACCCAATCGATTGCCTATGAGATAGAGCATTAGTCCCTTAACCTCAATTCTGTTCACCTAGGAAACATTCAGAAGTGTGGTTTCACCAAAAAGCACATGGCTTAGAAGCTGTGTTTTCCTGGAGGAATAAATTGGTACTAGCATCTCCACATGTGATTCATAATTCTCCTCCATCTAGCTCTGGCTGGCTTACTGAGAATTACAAATAAATGATACTCAGCGTATCATTTGTATTCAGCTGTCAAAGATATGGATCTAGAACATACATAGTTATTTAACCTTTTAAAAATTTCTACAGTTGTCCTTCCCCCTGAAAACAAGGCTTTCTTTTTCAATATGAGCCTTCCAACACTAAGCATGTAACCAGGCTTTGTATTTTGAGTGGCAGCTGCTCTGGAGTGGCATGGGGTCAGGAGGCAATCTGAACCCCCAGCAGAAGGAAGAATCCACCCTGCAGTGAGGGCAGCAACCACTGTCCACACAAGAACCCAAATGTCCATCCTGATGGCAGAACAGGATCCCCAAAAGATGCTTCTCACATGCCATAAGCCATTTCCCCAGCTTGCCCCACTTTGTACCTTCAAACTTGGGGTCATTCAATAGCAGCTCATAAAATAATGTTCTGTAAATGCTTCTGGTCAGCCATCCTGTTGAAAACACAACCTCCAGTGTTTAAATATAGATGGACTAAAACCACATTTCATACCCAAATGGTCAGCAGTTAGACAGCTTTGCATCATCATTCAAAACAGTAAAGCTTTTTGCATCCTAAGAAGCCTGAGAAATGCTAAACAAACCCATGGGTGGGTTCATTTCAGCCTCACCTGTGAGAGCATAAGAAAGTTCACAATTAGGTTTTGCTCTCTATGAAATGACAATAAAAAAAATATGAAGACTTTATTACATATCTATCTATCTATCTATCTATCTACATCTCCCCCTATATAAAGTACCTATTCTAATTGCTTAAAGGCTTGTGGAAGAGAGAAGACAAAGAATTAATCCAAAAATAGAAAACTCTCAACAGTATATTCAAAAGCACTAACATCAAGTGGCATTTTCTAAATTCCCTCCCCTGCTATATAGATCTTCTGTGTAAACTTTTTAATTCTTTTACACAAAAACTGCTTTTACAAAACAAAAAAAAACATTAAAGAGCAGCAACAGAAAGCCCTAATGGTTAGTGCTTGCATTGAGAGAGAAATTAAAACCATTTCAGGGGCTAGGAATTACAAGTTTTTTCTCTTGCCCTTATATTTCTTGTTTTATCTTCTACTAAAATCAGAATGTGAAAGGAAATATCCAACATCATCACATATGAGGAGACATCAGCTAATTTTGTGAGGAAACTCATCAGTCAATTGTCATTGTAAGCTCTAATATTCAGATGTCAAGCAACTAAATTCTGTATTGCAACCATGCAACTGCTCTTAGAACAACTCAGTTTTTAAAAAAATATTGGCAATATAAGCCTTAAAGGAAATTGTCTCATATATTCTCAAACCATCCTGCAGAAAATAGCAGCTACACAAATTTGTAAGGATTTCAGTCTTTGCAATGACTGGAACCAATGAAATGGATGGCATACAAAATGAAATGGTTTTGCTTGACGAAGGCTGCACATTCTTTGAATAGTGAACCAACTGGGATTAAATATTTTAATTCTCAATCATATAAAACACTGTGATGGACAGCTTTGTCAAGCTCATTAGTACTAAAGCAACTGCTGATAATTGCTCCAGGTTTCAACCTCTAATTAAAGCTAAGTGGCTCGATTTGCATATAGTAAACAATAGAAGTTTCTTGCAATCGAACTCCCAGAGGCCTTATCAGCTTCACAAATACAGTATCATTAAAACTTGAATGCTAATTACAGTTAATTTCTCAATGCAAATAGGAGTCATTCAGCAGATATTTAGGCCTTTCTTGCTTAGACTCAGCACTGTAGTTTATCTAAATGCACCCCAGACACTTACCAAAAATAACACACCAGGAAGAACAAAACATTCCACAACTCTCCCTTCTCCATCATGTTTAATAAAATGATGTCAAATGTTATCAAAAGCATTACCATAAATTGAGCAAGGTAAATCAATTAGCCTTTCTCTGTTCCATTTGTCTGGGTAACAATGTAGAAAAAATAAAGCACTGCTAATTAAAAATAGTTGAGGCTAAGCTATGGTGCTCACGTTACAAACTTGGGCAGCATTATAAAAAGACTTTCCAAAACAATCCTTATTTTAAATACCGTCTATGTAATGAAAAAATAACAACAATGTAGAAATCTGCATCTGTTGGGAAAACATGTAAGATGCAGTAGAGTGTCTAACAGTAACATACTTCTAATGTATTTGTAATCTCTCCTTCAGCCTCTTGTGTCAACTAAAAGTAAAGAGGGAGCATGGGAATTAGAAGCAGAAATTATTTTCCCCACATGAAACAGCAGGCAGCACTCTAACAGCCTCAAGCCCAGGCTAAGGAAGGAGATTGGTGTGCCAGGCTGCACATCCCTGGGTCTGCAGCAGATGGGGATGCACACACAGCACCATAAGCAGCACCAAGAGCTGAGGTGAATCACTCTGATTACTCAAAGAGCCAGGCCCTCTGCTCAGCAGCACACATAGAAGTTGGTGTTTTGGATGTGCCAGCTCTTTACCTCAGGCTTTTCTTATTAATCTGCTTCAGAAAAGTCTTGGATCCTCTCCCATCTGCTGTATTTCAGAATTCCAAGTGGACTGGAGCCCAAGTTTCTACAATGGAATGACAAGTCACCTAAGAACAGCTCATCCATAGGTACTATAAAAATACTAGTGCAATTCTGACAATGTCACTGGCTAATTACTGACTCCATATGTACCAGGGAAAAGTTACAGTCTTCATCCCACTGCTATGAAGGCTGCATTAATGAGTCAGGTTATGATTTCCATTGACAGTCCCTAGTATTTTTACACACTTCCACACTCCTTCAGTTAAGTAACAGGTGGAAAGTGAGTCATTAGGATTCAGAAATACCTGTTTCACAACAGCTGCACCATGCGGAGAGAAGTAAACTTCCCTTGCTGTGTAAATATTTACGCATGAATAAGGCCTCCATGCGGTGGCCAAGGCAATACTCCATTGCTTTGAAAGGAACCATCTTCTGCTCCAGCCTGCCCCTGTCCATACCTGCCTATATGCTTTTCCAAGGAAAAAAACCAGACTTCCAAATTGTACCATGAAAATATTTACTTGGTAAATGCCTCATTGTCTTTTCTTCCTTCCCTTTCAGAGACCTTCCATTTTAATTCTTTCTTCACTAGCCTCTCATCCTGCCCTTTTTCATAGAGGATGCAACCTTCAAGTCACCTCTGAAAACATCCAAGATTTTATTGTACCTTGACCCAGAATTAATTAAAAAACCAAAAATAATAAAAATCCAACACTTGCTATGTATTCTGCCTCCTCCCAGTTCCGAGGTACTGTACCTCAAACTATGTGCTGCACCAGATAATTTTTAAAACTGTATTATTCTTCTCTCTTTCTGTCAGTGATTCTATAATCAGTCCCCCTCTAGATTTAATTTCCTAATGACTTAAGCATGTCTTTTTTCCTGCTGGACATTACTACAGGAACGAGTGTGCCAAGGTTTTTAACCCCCTCTCAGTCAATCCAAACAGAACACAATCCTTCCCCCATGCAGCTCTCACACTCAAGCCTGTCACCCGAACACAAGCTTTCACCTTACCTCGCTAGGAAAAAACATTAAAACCAAGGCACGTAAAACAAATCAAACATTAAGACCAGCCTTGGTTCTCCATACACAGTTTGTATTCATGAACTGGCTACAGTTTATGAGTCCAAAATCTGCCCATATGAATCATCTCCCTGCAGCCAGGGCATTTCCTCGGAGGCAGCCTAACTCCTGCACTTAGCTCCCAGTAGATGTCCAGCTATTTGCAACTCCACAGCTGGGGCTTTGTCCATCACTACTCCTTACGGCAAATGTCACCTATTAGCTTTCAAAGTATACCAGCATTTTGGTCCTTTAAATTATGACTTTCCATAAGCCTTTAATAACTTTTGTTCAATTTAAGTGATTGGAAATCAGGTACCATAATCTGTGATAAGCACATTTAAATGGCTTGCAGCAAAAGCTGAGGGACTTCTGAAGTGAAACCCCAAGTATATGATGATTAAGGTCATAATAAAAATGAAAATTTACAGGAAATTGTGTGAGCCTTTTTGCAAAAAATTTAATTTTTTGACACTGTTCTGCTCTAGAATATTACCCCACTTTGATAATTTTCATTGGTGCTGTTTTCTGACATCAACATGGTAATGAGGGATTTACCAGAATATTTACAGAGCCTTCCCTTTGCCAGTCTGAGATTTGATTATTACTTCTTGTTGGCAGTTGTTATGCCAGCTGAAGCTATTTTAAGTGCTGAGAATTCGTGAGATTTGCTTCAGATACACAACACGGGAGTTTGACACCAGTAGCTTCAGCTGAGTCCAAACTTTTCATCCTCAGTGGCTGGGAGAAAGCACTTACAATCATTCAATTTAAAGTCAAAGGTTTTCATTTCTTTTGGGGGTTGGGAGGGGGGGTGTGTTTGGTTTCGGTGGGTTGGTTGGGGTTTTTCCTAAAACCAAGCATTTCCCAATGTGTGCAGTAATTAATACCACTGTGTTCAAGAGCCTTTGACAGGTTTGATTTCTGCTGATAGTAACTCAGATGAGGACAGTGGTGTAGCTGCAAGCTTATTCTTCACCATTAAGGGACCCTACTGCATTAAAGGTTTCAATTTATTTATTCTTCAGTCTAAAACATCACAATGTATTCTGGAGGAGCTTAATAAATATACTAAAAAAACCTTGGGGAAAGTAGGAAAGTGAACCATTGTACACATAGCCTTTATTTACAGATTTCATGCCTCCCAAAATTTTACATAATTACACTTTTATTCTAAGTGAGCCATCATTTGACATGAACTTAGCTCATTGACTCTAAGTCTTTCGGGATGGTGCTTCCCCTGATGTCCACAGAACCCACAGGATTAAAAAAAAAAAAAGGATCTCCTGAGCCATATTCAAAGAAAGAAAAAGAAAAAAAACCCCCAACTTATACTCTAAGTGCACAGAAGTTTCCTGAGACTTTTATAAGGCAAAAGCGTCCACATGCATTCGTAACAGCTAAAGTTTTTTATTAATATGAACCAGTTCTTCCTATTGAATGAGAAATCTTTGGACTATTACCAGTGCCACTGTTGCTTACTAATTTTTAGAGGAGCACTTAACTTTGATTAGCTGCCATTTCATTAAAAATCCAAGCTCTTTTGCATACCAGAAGACACACAGATGAAACATACAAACATCTCAGTAAAAACTTTCCTGCAGACGCTGGTGCTGTCACACTCTCAGCACACACCAAGGTGAAAAATGGATGCACAACCAGGAAGCACCAAGTCTCTCTCTCTAGGAATAATTTAATTAAACAACATCACTTGTACGTTTGTAACTTCACAAGAACTGGAAAGGTTTTATGCCTGATATATATGTATATATATATATATATATACACACACACACACATATAAATAAATAAATACACACACACACACACATATATATATATATGTGCTTTTAGGAAGACTTTGACTTCAAACACCTGACCTTCCCAACACCTGCCCCCAGTCCTGCTGGAACTCCAAAGGACTAAGCATCTGCTTCTCATTAGCCTCTCCACAAGTGTTCATCCAATTTGCAAGTTTGCCTTGGGTAGGATTTTTCAAGCACTTCCTGACCTATACTTACACTGCATTCATGCCTGAGTATTCCTGCCTATTTGCTCTTCTCCCATTTAGATTTAACTGCTGAAATTCTGCTCAGAAGCCAGAATTACACGGGAATTATTTTCTTTAACTAACAAAACCTTTCACAGTTCAGTCCAAACTACATAACATTTTATTTGGCTGAAAATGCTTCTATTAAGTCCAGACTATAATTTAGGTACTAGTGAGAATTTAACTTCGCATTTTCTACTCCAAGGCATTTTCTGGAGCCTGTCATTTAACCAGAATCTCCCTGGCTCTTTTGTTGCACTCCATTTTTTTCCCCAAACTACCTCATAAAGACTTGCAAGGTGCACACATTTGTTTTATAAACCATCTCAGCTCTCCCTTCTCTGCTGGGATTAAGTACAAAAGGATTCAGGAGAAAGTCATCTTGTGAAATGATACCTTGCATATTTATTCAGAGAAGCCCTTCACTCAGGGAGAATGCAAGGGCTGGTTTTCTTAACAAGAAGATAATAAAGAAAAATTTTTTCATTTATTCAAAGTACATCTGCACTGCAAAAGAAAGGTATGATAAATTGTACTAACACATTCAAGCCACCCAGTTCAGAGACTACAGATGGTGTGACTATGATGAAACTCTTTATGGTCAAGATTAGAGAGTATTTAGTCAGAATAGGGTAAGTTATTTCAATCATCTCTGGTTCCTGCAGAAACCCTTCAGACAATGTTGGTAACACTGGATTAGGCCTTCCAAAAAATAGACCCAACTAAGGCCAAATACATGACAACAGCAAAATATCTCCCTCCCCAACTATAAATGAGGGAAACAGATGTACCACTGAAATGATGCACAGTAAATGGTGATTAACAACATCAGCAGCTCCTGCTTTTAAAAACATCGATCATGAGCAATTTTAATTAAAGTGAACAGTGAAGTAGGTGATTTGGCTCAGCATCCATGAATTTATCAAGTGGGATGTTTCTAACGCCTGATTACAAGCTGTAGTCACCACCACCATCAGGCCTAAGCAGAATTAGCTGTCATTAATGTCATTAGCTTCTGGGGGTGAAGTATGATGAATATACATCAGCTCGGATGGCAGCTTACCCAACTGAACCAGTGTCCAGCAGCATTGCCACCTCACAGTTTTCTAGCAATGTGGTTCTTGGAGCACCAAATGGTTGGTGGTCTAATGAGACTGTATTTTTGTTTTAAGAATACCAACTCTTTTAGCAGAGTTTCTCTATTTTATTTTTAATATACCTGGATATGGTGCAGTGGGCTTTGCTTGCTTTCCTGAGAAAACAGAGAACTGAACTGGTGAATTATGAGCATTCAGATATTAATACTGCACCGAAAATTTAGCTTGTATGTCATATTCCTCATCTCTCTGCCAGGGCAATGGAGAAGAGATGTGTTAGGGAGCGATAACCAAATGACAATCTTTACGTATCTGCTGTTTTAGCTGGGCCTGGACACAACTTTGCTTCTACTTAATGCAACTCAGCAGCTTTGATAGTCACAGACCCTTAAAAATTCAACATATTATTCAAAAGGGGTGAAATAATGAAGACACATGAGAACAAAGAACAAAAGGGTGATGAGGAAAGATTAGAAAAATGGATAAATAAATGTCCTTTGGAATTCAAACATTATGAAGCACACTTTGAGGGATCAAAGAAGGAACGTACATAAACACTTAAAAAAAACAAAGCTACAGACAACAACATAACAATTCAAGATTGCAGTAAGTAATAATATCATGTTTGGAACAATGTTTCTCTGTTAAAGAAAGAAAATATGGCATGATGGTACATAAACAGGGAAATTAGAATTCAAGGGAGACATGAATTCAGCAGAAAGAAAGAAAATGTGACAGTTTAATGACCTACATTTGTCTTGAGCTCATCCTCATCACCTAACTTACTCTTGGTGTATTTGAAAATGGAAGAATAGATAAGGAATGTCAAACAGGAATGCTGGCATGTCACAGAATTGTGAGAAATGCTTTGTATCATTGTGTATTTTGCTTTAAAACCAAAATTCTAATCTGCAATGATCCAGCTGGAAAAACGCTCACACAAGGACTTGAGACATAAATGAGAACTGAGTAGGAGATGGAGATTTAAGACCAGTATTAGACACATTTTAGTGATCCAGAATCATTAATGGCAGTATTTCCTCCTTCTGCAGGAGGCAGCCAGGTACAAAGTTTTCTGTACTGCACACACTCAGATGCTCAGATGTTGAGCTTCAGGGATGTGACAATGAAGCACATTCACAAAGGCAGGCACAGACAAATCCAGGGCATGCCAAAGTAATGAACACAGAGAAGTCGCACTAAAACAATATCATCTGCTTACAAACTAGGGGGATCAATCCCATCACTACCATGCCAGAAGAATTCAATCTGCCACAAAGCCTGACTCTCTCTGCTTGACTAAGGGAAGGATGCATTCCACAACGGGGAATACCAAAAGGTAATGAATATAAAAATTTGGTGGGCATATTCTCTCTAACCTTTCTTGTGGGTTCTGACATGCTTTCAGTCTTCCCCTTTCACACAAGCAGGGGAAAAACTGCTCTCTGGTTACGGAAGCGTGGACTCAGCTGTTCAAAGAGGACATGTCAGTGGATAATTCTGCCCAAACACTAAGCCTGGCTTCTGTCCAAACTACATCAAGTATTATGAACAAAAATCACTGTCTCATGTGAGTTCAACCTCTCCAGAAGTGCATGGTTCTGAGGCTAAGATTTAATTCATAAAGGTTTAATACAGCCAGTATATGTCAAACAAAGTTCAGAAAGGTATGGCAACTCATAAAACCCAGCAATACACTGATTTTTCTATTTAGAAAAAGATTTATAATGTGATATTTCAATGAGAATAGAATAAATAATAATTTTTAGTAAGACCACTAGTAAACTAAATGTGCTAAAACTAAATACAGTCTGCAGAAATGTGTGTCCTTGGCTTACGGCTTTTGCTCACACAGTCATCTTTTAGGAAAGGCTTAACAAGAGCAAATGAAAAATTTATTTACGTATAATTGCCCCAATTTAAAATTATTATTTCCCCTAGCAGTGATGCCCTTCCATGACAAGCCACAGGAAGTCATACTACAAAAACGCTACAATAACATCTTTTATATCATATTTTCTGTTACCAAAGCAACTAACTCTATTTGTTATATTTGTTTTCATCTCTGCTATAAACAAAACTCTAAATCCTAACTGACAGGCATCACTAGGAGTTGATATGGGAGTCAGCCTTGAAAAATCAGGCTGCTAAACTGTTTACTTGAATATGGACTGCATGTAGTTTTATATTTGGTAAGAACAGTTTTTCAGATGAAAGAAATTAATATTTCATCAGGATAAATACCAGTCATAGTACTTAAATTATATTACTCCAATTACAGTGGTTTAATGCTTTAGAGACCTTAAAAGATAACTTGACATCATCCCACAGTAATAATATTAAAAAACCTCTCAGGTAAGGGTATAAATTCTGTAGCTGACTACTGAACATGGCTGTTTCTTTATATGTAACCATGATTCAATATATAATTTCTGCATAATGTAAATTGCTCCAAGCAACTACTAGCAATTCAGGAAAATCATATTTAATGAGTTGTCAAATAAGGTGACAAAAGCATGCCCCTTCTGATTATTCTGCAAAATTACTTTCCAATATATCTACTCTGATCCTAAATAGATATTATGCTGTTATGATTTTTTTTAACCTATGTATTATGATGACCATCTAATACACAGAGTAATTTATGCTTTTAATTGCTCATTTCTTTGCTTCATATTAGCTATGTACATATGAAAACAATGTTCAAAATGACTGCTTTTTTAATTTGCTATTTGAAAAATTGACTGATTTCAAGTAAAAAAACAGATAAAAATTTCATGCTATTGTTTGTTCTTTGCAAAGATAAGTTAATGTTTAAAAGATGCAAATGGGATGTACAGAAGTGTTTCAAAATTAACAGATGAAAAAACACCAAGTGACAGGGACCTTGGGAGAACCAGGCAGTGCTAAAATGTAGTATCACACGTTCTCTTCCTCAACATCAAATTTCAAGGGAAAAAAAAAATCTGGTACTGATAAGTCACTATCTGCCAGAAAGCCCTTCATTCATTTTTACGCATCACAGAAGGTACCACCAAGAGAAAAACCCGCAAATAAGCAATTTCTAATTTCAGCAGAATTTGACTCCACTTCTGGTGATGGCACTGCAGTCAGTGCCAAAAACACCCCCCAAAAAAAACAACCCTGTTGCAACTTTTATTTTGCATTACTGCTGTTGCTGAGAATCCCATGAGACTTAACAGGGATTGCACTGATTGACCTTACAGAGCAAATACAAGCCCTCCTGAAGAGCCTACAAATTGCCAACAAGGTGACAGGGAATAGGTCAATGAAAGGAAGCAAGATACAAGGACAACAATGACTGCACAGAGCCTGATGGCCACAGCTCACCAGTTCTCTGGGATTTGATAGGAATTTGTATATGCCATCAACTTTTACTATTAATTTCCATTACAAGAATGTGCTATTCAAATATGACAAGCTTCTTAAATGCTTGACTCTGCACAGCTGAGATGCGCATGCAAATAAGAATACCTCTAGTCTACTTTTATTAGATTTTTAAATTCTTTTTAAATCCAAATGAAGCATGATATCCTCTTCACAGAAACATCAAAAATTCTCTTCCTTCACATTTTATGATGTAGACTTTCCAGCAATCCCTGGCTTTTATGAGCTGTCTCATATAACCAACATTGTGGTCCACTGTCTGACAGATCTGTACTTTATCGTTTCCTAATGAGACAGTTGCCCAATTATTGAGCCAACAGGCAGTGTTTCTAGAAAGTCTCACCCTTTTAAGCACAGAATTCCCACAGGGTGATTGGAAAATTATCACACATTAAACCCATCACCTACACAAACTTGCAGAATTTATTCCCAAACAAGTAATTTTGGTTTTTTTCCGCACCAGTTCAGGGTGGTTTTTTTCCAAAGTGTTTAGTCACTATTTCATTAAACCCTCCCCAAAAATAACTCACCTTTCTCCCTCTCCTCATCACAAAGATCACCATGTTACAAAACAGCTACAACAGTAACATCACAGAACAACAAAACTGAGAACTGAGACTGCCTAGTAATGCAGCTTATTAAAGCACCACAATTATTTCTTTATACCATCTAGATTGTTTGTGGTCCAAGATGAACGAGGTGTGTGAAAGGGCTGTATTAGCTTTTGTCCTCTGTTAATGCCTCTTGGTGCAGTATCTGAGCCCCAGCATGCTGAGATCCATCTGCTGGCAGAGTTTCAAGCACTTGCTTAGTTTTGGGCTATTCCTGTCCCTGTCTGTACTCAAAACACTTCTGAGCACCTAAGCTAAGGTGTTCATCCCTAAGGGGAGGGGTGGATATTCCTATTCAGGAGGCATCACATACATACTCCACTACATACTTTAGAAAAAGGGAGAATCACATCAGGTCACACCATCATCACTGTTACAACAAAAAATTTCTGTGTGGTGCCTTGCTGTAAAACATATTCACAATGGATCATTGTATCCCTCTGAGCTGCTTCTGCCACTCTTAGCCATAGTAAGCAAACACTGTAATACATTTCAAGCATCAAATCAAACAAATCCACTTCCTCCTAGGAAATATATACTGCATATATAGCCACATAGCAGCAGAATCAAAATTTAAATGCTAGTGATGGCCCACCTACACATACTGGGGAAACCACAACTTTCCTAAGCAATTTTCCTAATGTTCTACCAACCTTCCAGTTAGGAAATTACTCATAATCTCTAACCTAAATGTCCAGTCCTATAACTTCAGTCTGTTTCTTCTTGTCCTGTCTCCAGCCCAGACAAAAATTTACTTTTACTCCTCAGTAGTTTCTTATGTATTAGGGTTTTTTTATCTTCCTCTCCTCATCTTTAGTCTTCTTTACTCTGGGCTTAAAATCCTTTCACTGTCACTCTACTTTTGGCATCCTTCTACCTCCATTTCTGGCTAAGACACTGTCTTGCCCACACTGGACACAGTACCACAACAGGTAGCTTCACAATTTTTCCTGTTTAATTGTCATAACTGCTCCTTTCTTGGTTTTCCCATACCAGTGTGAGGTTCTCACCCCACCTCCAGTGCATGATCCACTGCAAACTTAAGCTTATTCTCTGAGGAATCTCTGCCCAGTGCTTCAGTCATTCCTCAGCCTTTCTCAATTGAATGAGCATCTCTATTTTTAGGTGAAGCAATTTACACTTGAGCTCACTGAATACATTTCATTTAATGATACCCTTACTGAAGAAACAGGATTGCAAGTCAATCTACCAGGATCATTTTGGAAGAAATGGTTGGAAGCACCTCCAAAACAAAGCAGCAGGTTCACCTTTGATTAAGAAAAGTATGGCAAACTATAATAATTTCTGGAACCACAAGGAAAGATCACAAACCCCTCATTTGATGCCAATGTGATGATTAAGCAAACTGAAAAACTTAAAAGTAGTAAGTAGATTAATTTTTAAGGATATTATCTGGAAAATATCTGAGAAAAGAAAGCAAAAAAGGAGAAAAAAAAAGAGGAAGGCTAAGCTGGAGAGAAAACTGAGTCTAAAAACATAACATCAATCGTATCATAGCTTAGAAGTTAAACAAGTGTTTCGAAGAAACAAATTAAGTGGATTTATGGTACTGTGAAAATTTCCCTCCAAAGTAACTCTTCTGATTGATGGATATGAATCTATATCAGAAAACAAGATGATAAAGTCAACCTGTAGGAATTTCAGACTTAGAACTCATTGCTATGGCAACATTCTCAGCAAGAAATAAGTTTCCTTGGAAATAATAAAAAAGTCACTTTACTTTTCCCTAAAACATAACTCTACAGCATAAGAGAACAAGACAGGTAAAGGCAAGAGTGCAAACCAAATTGTTAGACCAATACACAATAGTGCACCTTTTTAAGCATTTTCCTACAATTCAGACAAAATTCCTCTTTCATGAATTTTATAATTTACAACAGGAGGAGCTGAGAACACACTGGGTTTGAAATAGATACTGAAAACTTCAGTCTATGAGTTATAATTGAAGATTCAGGCATCACAGAGGCTAAACGTGTCTCCACTCAAATGAAGCTCAATGAAACTGGGCAGCCTAGCAGAAGTACAGCTTCCT
This sequence comes from Corvus brachyrhynchos, assembly GCF_000691975.1. Taxonomy (NCBI): domain Eukaryota; kingdom Metazoa; phylum Chordata; class Aves; order Passeriformes; family Corvidae; genus Corvus; species Corvus brachyrhynchos. Next base: position 763,065 of record NW_008240228.1, read on the forward strand.
CTTGAAAGTGGATACAAATACCAAGAATATTGGTGCATAGCTATTTTTAAAATCCCTAATTACAGGTGGAGACAAATAATTTAGACAATGAAAAAATTTGTTTGTTTCCTAAGTGCTAGCAACAGGTAAGTGGCAGGTACCTTTCCTGATGTATTTTCATATGCTGCTCTGAATAATTGTGTTTCTGTACAAGTTATTAAGTTGTGTTTCTGTACAAGTTATACTAGTATTTGTATTTGCTAATCAGACAAAATATAATTAAATGACTCTTGTTTACGAAAAACACCTACAAAAAGGATACATGTTGAAATTCCCTGTAGATTAACTTAATTATAAATGAAAGAAGTATTTATCTAACAAAGCCTAAAGTAATACTCTAATTGTAAAGCCCCTGGAAATGCACAGCTAGTATCATGCATTGTACACAGTGACGGAAGACCCCAGAAATGGAGGCAAAGCATGGATTTCAAAAAGCATGTCCTGATCCTATTCAACATGCTTTTGTAAAAAAGCTCCCAAAAATGCAGTATTAAGCTGTGTGCACAGGAGGGACACACTTTATTCAGAGCCCAAAGAGACAATCTACTCTCCCAGAAATATCCCATCATTACAGGTCACTGGCCATCTCACCACCAAGCAATGGCTTTTCCACTCGACCTGATGATGAGCAAGTCAGCCCTTGAATAGGCCCTCACTGCTGAGATATTTCGAGATGGCCTTCTGCCTTTTCACGTACTTCAGACAGGAGGAGCAGTCTGGTTGTTCTGAGAAGTCCAGCTAAGAGGTTTTCCCTGGAGCAGGACAACTTTCTGCATTCACAGCACAAACACCCAGGCAGAAAGAGACTGATCTTTTTGGTGTGGTGTTTTTTTAATGCCACAGCAAAGCTAATCTAGTAAGACTCTAGAACTGCATGAACTCTTCCCTACCTAACTTTGGGGACCAATAGGAAAAAATCTGTATTTTGTATATAATGTTGTTAATACATTTGTTGGTGATAAGCAGAGCTCCTTCTGGAACTCAAAAAGCCACATTCTTAGAGGATTTCCTCCTGCCCCTTTTGGTCCCCCATAATTCTCCCTCGAAGTGGAGGTCAGAGGTTGTGGGCTAAAGAAATGCTTCTTGTTAAAGCTTTACAATTCACCCCCTGCCAACATGAAGTGTTCCTGAAGACTGCAATTCTGAACATAGTCCTGAACAACAGCAGAGTTGTAGTCCCAAACAGAACTCCTCCATTTCCTTAACCATTGTGGAGGAAGCCTGCCCTGCCTTCTGAGTGAGGGACCAGCACCAGCTTTTCTTCTCTGCAAACACACTGCAGCTCTTTTGGCTTGGATCCCACCCACAGCAACACACACCATCTTTTCGTATTTTCTGTGCAGTTCATAAAGTCCCTGTCTAACTGCAATCCTGGCTCTGACTGACAGCAATTGATTGAAATTTTTTTAATCACAAGCTAAGTCTGAATGAAATAGGTGGCAGGGAAGCGTTTGATGTTCAGAAAGCTTCCAGGGTATCAGATGGCTTCAAAGCAGTGCATGCAAAGAAAAGCAGGATGAGAGGTCCCATGAAAAACTTAGGAGCATACAGAGTAAATAATTTCAAAGACTGTGTAAAGAGGGGACCAATTTAAAATCTGAAAACAGTGATTACAACTCCCCAAGTCTGCCTGATAACCCAACAATTAATTGGCCCATAAAACTCTTACTTAGAAAACCAGTACAGAAAAACGGGGAAAAAGCATCTATTAGACTATTTTTTACTATATCTTCTTTCAGTAAAGATTCGGTACCTATAATGTATTTCCAGTGTTTCAGGCAGCAGAGATTTAGTTGATGCATGATAGCAATCCCTAGTACTGTGCAAAAGAGACCAACATCAAAATACAAAGTTTTTATTATTAAGAGATTACTCTGAACATTTAAGAAAATTAATTTGCTCAAATGCTAACTTTACTCTCTTTGAATTGCCCTAAGTATTTTTTCTCTCATTCAGCTGTACCAACTTAAGTGGAGATAAACAGAAACCCGTCTCAAGTATCCTCTTTCACCAGACAGAGGATTGTATAAATAAGACTTATCCAATACAAAAGGTTCACCCTGACCACACAAATAGTCAGACAGCAGCTCAAGTGTCCTCGAGGGAGCACAGCTACATGAACAAGTGAGGGAAAAGCAACGCGTGGATTTGGGAATGCAAGATAACAAGGACAAACACTAACACAAACTTCGGCAACCTAGAAGGCAGATGGAGCAGATGACCTGAGAGAGACAAACTCTGTACAAAATAGCTGATATGGCATTTGAAACCTCATATTGAATATAAAACGTTTGAGAAAACAGGCTCAGGAGACAAATGTCAGGGGCTGTGTGATTTCTCTGAGCAATCATGCAGATGATCAAATTTGTTCCTAAGGCTTTTCTTCCTGCCTTAATGGCTATGCAGATCCTCACCCACGGCTGGGCTTGCCAGTGGATTATGAGCCTTAGCAATCACTCTGACTGGCATTTCATTACATTCCCTCATCTCATTTTCAGTTGTACCCATCTTTTTTTTTTTTTGATACCAAGATGATAACGTGATCAGATGATATATCAGTGCTCCCTCAGGAGTTAGCCAGAGTTGCTCTCATGCACGCCTGGACACCTTGGATGTGAACGCAACCTAAATTACTATCAGCTGCACCACACAATTGCCCTGTTGTCATACACGCAATGATATTGTTCTCTTCTCCCTCCATAAAGCTGCACCTCAGAATTCACACAGTATTTCAAGGCTATTACTTCCCTTCCTCAGTGTGTAAAACTACTACATACACATACGTGTAAGAGAGTTTGGGTCTATTTTGAATCCTATTCCTGTCCTCCCCAGTCCACTCTGAACTGAAATACAATCTCTATGGCATCCATCATTTCTCATCATAGGCAGATCAACAATATGTAATAGTGAAACAAGTAACTGCTTTAAGTATATCCAATTTGAGACTGATTATTCAAGACCATTTCCTCATTGTGCAGGTTTTTTGACACACTTTGACTATTTGTGAACTGGGTTATTTTTCCCTACCAGATGCTACTCCATCTATTCCTGTGCTGAGTTTCTCTGTAGCTTTCAGCTCCATTTCTGACCTCTCTTCCATTGCAACAAAGGCAGAAACTCCCTTCTGGTACTGGAGTGGATGATGATGAGGTTATATTCACAGATTCCAATCAATTGTTATCATATATCTCTGTCCTTTTCTAGTGTTTGCAACACTGCCTATTGTAGTATCATTTGTAAATGTAATTAATGAGCTGTTCATGTACTCTTCAAAAATCATTAAGATGTTAAATTAAACTGCATTTAGTGGTGCACCCTGAGTCACCCTGCATGCTTTGGTCCAGCTCAATACATTGCCATTCATCATCACTCTCTATTCATAATGCCTCCAGCAATTCTAACTCCTTTGACACAATTCACGTTCAAAATAATTTCAGTTGTGGTCAGGCTTTTTCCTGTTTTTACATGAATTTCTAGACTTACTGTCCTTTCTGTTTTGAAGGTAACACATCTGTGCAGTTACAATCCTTTAATGTCTTCCTGCTTCCTTCTCAGTTATTAAAATTGCTAGTGCACCAATGCTCTCTGGTTTAGTTAATTCTTTTAGCATACTGCAACTTGCTATCACCAATACCTATTTATTTACGAGTCATAAATATAGGGCTTTTCCTGCTTTAACTCATTATCTATTTTTAAATTCCTTGTTTTTCTCTTTCACACACTTATTTAAACTTCTTGTTAAAGAGGAAGCCAAAATAGGCCATCCAGCAGCACAGCTTATTTTCTCTGCTTATTTTACATGGGTAACCTTTTTCCCCCCCCTCAATTTCTGTCTGTCTTCTTTGTACTGCAAATATTTCTGTTGTCATAATCCAGTCTACACTCAAATGTCTGTTTGAGTCAATTTGAATCCTTTGCTCCCTCTATCGGGTCTCTGCAAGCCTCAGAAATCTACAGATATTTTTATTCACTTTCTTTCCTTTCCCTCTATGCCTACTATACTGGATCTTGTGAAACCCACTTACACTTTGCATTCTGTGCCTTCAGACTCACAGAAATCTACTGCTCCCTAATTGAATGAATTATACATTTTACTTTTCTCCAGGCTTGATTTGTTCATTAGGACAGACACTCAAGTAGCCTTCACTTCCCAAGGCATCATTGAATTCACTGGACTTAGGGCTTTTCAGAACAGCCCATGATCTGTCATGCGGACTTTAAAATCCATATTGCTTGCTAAGCTACTAAATGCTATGGTATGAATGAATGGCTCTTGGCTCCTGTTCAGCTTGTGCAGCTGTGTTCTGCAAGTCTGGGTGCTGAGTATTTTTTATCTCAAACAGGTGCACAGTCAACAACACTTAACCAGCAAGGAAATAACCTGTGGATGATTTCTCCTGTGGTTATCTTTTCTTATAAAATATCAGGCTAGTTTCCATGAGTACAATTCCTTTTAATTATTCCATGTTAAACAGCATGCTACCACCCAGAATGTCCTAAAAATTACAGACTCCTTACAGATACAAGCATTACCTGCATTGACCAATGCCTACTAAAGTTTTTCCTTTGTTATTTCAATATTCTTTTTTACACCCTTTCATAATTATTATTCTATTTTCTTGTTCCCACATCCTGTTAGGAACTTTATTCACACTAACCTGAGTGCCCCAAAAGCCTGTATTTGCACAGGCAGAAACAAGGATGGATGTAGGAGCAACTGCACAAAGCTCTTACGGTCTCCAATGAGAATCACAGCAGGACATGAACATCCTTGGGTGTTTAAATGGCAACAGAAAAGGTCCAAAACATGCCCACCAACCCAAGGTTGTTTTCAGTTCTTATTTTTATGCCTAGAATTAAAAAAAAAAACAACCCAAACCCACCAAAGAAAACAAACCCCACAATGGTTTGTATAATGGCAAAAAGAGGGATTGCTGGACATCATTTTGAGAAGCAGAGAGAGGATGTCATGAGCACAAAAAGTGTTGAAGATCACAGCTCTCACCAAAAAGAAAGAAATAAGTGATATTCATCAGGTTTGGCTCTGAAGGGCATATCTAACTTGGATTCAAAGCCCTACAAACTGTCCTGCCCCTCTCCTCAAAAAGCTTTATTTTCCATCTGTGATATTTCAGTGTTAATAGCTTTCCCTTACTGTATATTACACCCTCCTATAACACCATTGGTTCAGCTTACCTTTTTTTAAGATTGTATGTTTTCATTCTAAGTTGCCAAACATATGTGCTATCATATAACGAGCCAAAATGACCCCAAAAGTGTGAAATCAGGCTCAGAATGCTACAAGGAACTAACCTATGCATATCTGAAGACTTAAGCTGCAGTGGTGTGAGCTACAGAATTAAATCTCTGGAGCGGGGAAGGGAAAAGCTCCTTTTCTCTGTGGCCTTTGAAAATTTGGCACTTTGAGGTACAAAACCGTACCATGTATTTCAAGTTCAAGGAATTGTATAGTTGTCCTGGGGTGACGTTATGAGGCCACTTTATTCCTTAACCGTCCGCTCAATGTCCAAAGACGCTGTGCCTTTACGATGGCCCCGGGGGCTGGGGCCACGGGACCGAGTGCGGGGCGGTTCAAAGGGCTGGGCCCAACGGCTCAGGGGCTCTATGGGGCTTGGCAGGGCTCGGGAGGGATGCGCCAGGAGCGCTGTGCTGCTCTTTGGGTTTCTTTTGTGTTCTGGCTAGCAGGAAAAACGTTCTGTTGGTTTTTCTTGTTCTTTTTGCCCTTCCCTTCCCCTTGCCTCACTGCGTCCCTTCCCTCCTCGCCAGTCTGGGGAGCCTGCTGGTCCAAGTCCGTGTGTCTGTTCCCTCCCCGGGAATTTGTTGTATTCTGAGGTTTTTTTTTTCCCCTGTTCTACCCGGTTTTGTTTGTGTTAATAAACAGTTTGCTTTTTTTCCACTTTCACTTGCTGTGACCCACTTGTCTTGTTGGTGGAGGAAAAGGGGAGGCCCTTTTCCCTTTGGAGGAGACACTCACTCCGGAGTGTTTCCTCCTGAAGTTTTGCCGCCAAAACCAAGAAAATAGTTCAATGAAATATCATATAATAGGCTATTTTATGATCGATTTTGGTGAGAAGGTGCTAGAACCAGTGACAATTGACCAATACCCTTATTTTCAGGAAGAAATATTAATGGGTAGAATAAGCAACAAATTAGTCACTTCTCAGCTATTTAGGAGGCTATACTGCATGCAGTTATCCTCCTGACCAGTGGCTTCTAAGGGTTTTCTTAATAAATAATACAGTATAAGAATGAGCCATGGGACCAGCTTCCTCCCCTCTTTAATGAGACAGCTGTTTGTACTCCTACTACCAGGCACACTTTCCCTAACTCCTAAAATAAGCTTAGCCCTTTCATCTAGCAATTGTTTTGGCCAAATAATGTTTAAAGTTTTGGGTATTCGCATCATAAAGAGCAAGAAATATATCTGGAAGCTTACAATCATAATTATTCTACATCAAGGAAACTAAGATCCAAATTAGAAAAAACAATGTGTTCTCCCACGATACTTACGATTGATCTGATGTTATTTTCTTTTGCCAGTTTCAGAGAGGATTTATAGCAACTTGCTAAGTTTTCTTTATGAGTGTCGGTGAGATGGCCTCTTGCAATCGGCCCAACAGTATGGATCACATCTGCAGTGAATAAAAAAAGAAGATAAACATTAAAGATGCTACTGTATCACACATCAATTCAATCTGGTATTGTTGCTATACACAATGGTATGAATAACAATGCAAGCAAACGTATTTAACTGGAAAACACATCATAATCCTCATGTGCGATAATTAAACATACATCAGTAAAGGTTAAATTTTGAAGAATTTGGACTAAAGGAGAAAATGAGAAAGATACAATGAATACTTGTTACATGTCTACTGCAATGCACATGCAGGAGAGATGAAAGGTTTGCAGAAATCCTCTAAATCTTCAGCCTCTACAACTGCAAATACTGTAGAACTTTGAAACACTTGTTCTCACTCCTCGAAGTCCACTCACTGGGAAAGTTCACTACACAGAACCTCAGCACATCGTTGGCGATACACAGGTCATCTTTGTTTTTCCCCAGCAACCATGTGAAAAGAAGAAAAGCTGTGACTTAGGAATGTGTTGGTTATTCAAAAAATGTGCTTTCCTCTCACATCAGACCAGATGGAGACGCCATGCAACAAAACATGGCCTTTGAAGTCATCAAAATCAGATGCTGCAGTCAATCAAAGTCTCTAAAATGCTATAAGAAAAAGGAATTTAAGAGCCTGGAGTAAAAAAATCTTGAAAAGAAAACTACAAATTAAAAGTTACTATGATTGTTTTTTATCTCCCCCCTTCCTATCCCCCCATTATTATGAAGCACAATTACTTTTTAAACATCATTCTTCTATAGTACATGTGAACATAATAAAATTAGTTATGGTGGCAGACTTTTTTTTTTTCCCCTTTCATTATAATTTCCTATAATATATAGCAGAAATAAACAGTGGCACTATTTATTTTTTTTTTTCAGTGTTGCACAAACAGGGATTAGGCCAACACTTTCAACTGCAGTACTGCTTGTCCCCTTTTAGGTTGTGTTTCTGTCCCGCCTGGGTCAGGTTTCCAAGCAACATCTGCTATTGCTACACTCCAGAATATTTTAATTTACTCACAAATCCTACAGAATTAACACCATTATTCTTTGTCCAAGCTGGTTTTGATGATCTCCATCCAACATATGCCAAAGCATAAGGGAAAATGGACAAACTAACATTAAAATGTACACTGTCTTTTTTTTCTAACTCTGTCAAGTCCTGCTCTCTGCTACATTAAAGGTGGCTTTAATGCTGAACCATAATGTTCTGAAAAATGCAAAAATTTTTCTATACATTAGCCACTGAGTATTGATAGATCAGGAAATAAAAGCACGTCTAATTTCCAGTGCCCAGAAATGCTGAGGAGTTCACTGTGATGGAAACTGAAACCTATAAGAGCTTGTCTTGGGGTGACTTCCTGATGTTATATCCCCTATCGCCGCTCTATGCCCAGAAATGAATCTTGCACCTTTCTGTGCCTTTAAACTGAGCCCAAGAGGAGGGAGAGAGAAAAAAAACGAGCGGACTTTTCAAAGCAGGTGTTCAAGGACACACATACACACTCCTCTGCTTCTGCAGCAGCAAGAGCGGAGGAAGCAGCCATCTCTTTTTTTCAGCCAGCTTTTGGCTCCTTTTCTCTGGAGGGAGACAGAGAGTTGAACTTCGTTTTCCTGGGACTTCAGTTTTTCCCTTCTTCTCTTCTGGACTGTTTCAACATCAGACCGCATCAGGAGAATTTTCCACTGAGGCCTCAGAAGTTGGCCCACGACCCAGCTCCGAGGAGGAGGAGGAAGAGAGAGACCACATCTAGAGAAGGACTCTGAAATCTTCCCAGGTTTCTCTCCACAGGGAGAGGTTTTATTATTTAACATTATTATTCTGTTCCCATGTGTTTGTTAAATAAATAAGGTTTTTTCCTTCACTTTCCTCCAAGGAAATTTTTTTCCTGAACATGGTGGGGGAGGGGCGGCTCTAACCTGCCTTCTATCAGAGGATATTTTCCTCCAAATTTGTCTCAAACCAGCATAGAGCTGAACTTCCCAACTGCTACAGAAAACCTGCCTCCTGGGAAGTAAATAAAAGGTTGGGTACTCTTCTTTCCATTTTGATCACAGTAATTTTCTCCAGTTGCAGGAACAAGATGGACAGATTGGATAATTTCTGTTGAATGTCACAGCTGCCAGATAGCGACTCCAGAGAACCCTCCCTACAACTGAACCATCAAGTAGGTGTTGAGCCTTTATCCACTGATGAGCCAAGATGACAGCAGGACACTAAAACAACCTCTGAGTTCAGAAAAGAGTTATACTCTTAGATGTGTTTTAAGTACTATCATAAACTGAGAACTATTAAGAAAGGACTTGAAAAAAGGAAAGAGCTAGTTTAAAATTTGCTTCTGTGTGCAGAGATAAGATTGTGTGAGTACTTTCATTAGCAAAGACTGTAATTTCTGTTCATGACTATAGCAGTTTCCTGGAGGTTAAAACATTCCAAGGAGCATTTCTATTTGGAACTGCTGGCAACTTCAGAGAAAGGAAAAAAAACCCCTTCTCTTGACTTTTTTCTCTTGTTTTTTTATTTTACGACAGGTGAACTTTAATTACTGAGCCAGAGACATGATTCAACATTAGACTTGGCAGTCTGGGTTACAGGATGGACTCAATGACCTTAGAGGTCTTTTCCAGCCTAAAGGAATATACTCCTGAGTCTCATCTCAGTCAAGTTCACTCTACATTTACAGACACCAAGATCAGAGCTATCACGATGAATTTCAAATTCACAATGCCCAGCAGCCAACAAGCAAATAAAGGAACAACTATAAAACTAACTTGAAAAGAATGTGTAAAGGATGAATAACAAAAGAAAAGAATCATAAAGATTTCACTCTTTTGGCTAAGGCTGAGTTTCTTGCACTTCAAGGTGCAGCTCCTTGAAAGCTGAAGTATAATGGCTTAAATTATTCATTGATTACTTAAAGGCAAGAAGGAATTTTGGGGAACAGATCAAGTACCAAATTCTTGCTGGGGTCTTTCTGTATAAAACTCCCACAGTGTAATTTCTAGATGCATTTCACTCACTAAATCTTTAACTCCATTCATTTAGTCTTTCATAATTAAGCACTAGTTTTAAGCCGCAGCTCAATAAATTCAGAATGTTTTTGTCATCTTTATTTCAGAATTTCCCAATTTAGACTTTTTCATAGCACCTTGTCAGCCATCCTATATTACTGCACCAGACCCTTCATGTAAATAGGTAACCTTTCATGCAGTTATTAGCTTTTATGTTTTAATTTTTCCATCATAGGTGGCTCTTTAGACAGGACACAGAAGACGGTTATGAATTGAATAGGCCCTGACCAACCCAATCTAGTGGGAAGCATCCTATGGCAGGGGCTTTGGAACTAGATAATCTTTAAGGCTGCTTCCAACCCAAGGCATTCTATGATTCTATGAACTGGTTTATAAAATATCACAAATACTGTAATTGTTTGCAGCATATTATTGGAAAAGAAATGCTTTTCTTAGGCACATTATTTTTCTGAAACACGTGATAAAGATTTTATTAGCAGAGCACCATTACTAATATGCCAGTGCTTTATGGTTGGCAGACAAACAGGGAAGTAATAATTTTATTGTTGTACATTGTCAATAAAATCAGTAAAACATACATTTCCTAAACTACATATTATTCTGCTCAAGCTATTCCAAAATACCTTAAGGTTTGCAGGCGGGAAAAACCCTTTGAGATTACACAGGCATAAAGGAAACAAACCAGAAACAAAACAGATCTTCCCCCTCCTTCAGCCCATGCAGCTACTACCTGAGAATCAGACTTCACAGGCTGAAGCAGCACCATTTATTTTTAATATATCAACAAAGACTGTCAAACCTCAAGCTTGGCTGTCACAGTAAAGTTTCCTTTCCACTCTCACATTATCCCCCACAGAGAGCTGAAGGATGGAGGATCATGTGCCATAGGGGAGATCTAAGACATTTGTCCACAAGAAAATTCAGGGCAGAACTGCTGCCCTGCTCTTCTGCCTACCCACTACAGCAGCCAGCCTCAAATGTAAACTTCCAGCACTGCTGGCAAGGACAACCATGGATGTGCAAGCCGTAGCTGGCACCTTCCACACCCGGCCAGAACAAGAATCCACCCTGGGGAAGAGCACGGCCTTTCTGAAGGAAAACAGAACAGTAAAGGATTGTCACAGGACACATACACAGGAATGAGTTGCACCAGAGAAGGCAAACTGACTGCAGCAGCAAGGCAGGTGGGAGCACCAGCCATGGGGATGAGCATGACCATGGTCTGAAGGTACACTGTGGCCACAATGGCATGAAACCGAATTGGTCTCATCACCTAAAGGCTTTAAATTGGGGGAAATGTAGAGAAACTCCAGAAAGATTTAGTTTGGCTGGGAAAGCTGAGTTTTCATATTCCCAAAATCTTTTGTCAGGCAATCATGTTTCCAAGGCTTTCCTGTTTCATCTTCCCCAACAGGTCTCATCACCTAAAGGCTTTAAATCGGGGGAAATGTAGAGAAGCTCCAGAAAGATTTAGTTTGGCTGGGAAAGCTGGCTCCTGTTTGTTCTTGTGGCGTCTGCACCCTTTGAGGTCCAACAACTTCTCAGTGAGGTCAAACAGGCATAAGGGATGCAAACATTTCCCAAAAACCAAAACATGTTTTTTTGATCTTCAAAACCAAGTAAACAGATCAAAACAGGGAACAGTCATCTCTCAGAGAATGCCACACTAACCACACACACCACACATTTGTAGTATTTTAACTTTTATGTCAAATGAAGCTGCCAGCACTGCTGTGAAGCTGCTGATTTATTGTGGTCAATCTTTCAGCCAAGCTCACTGATAGGAAACTTCATTAAAAAGAAAGCTGCAGTCCATGGGTTCATAAATCCCTTTGTGTACACAGAGTTGAGATTTTTGCTTACATTTTTAATAGTACACTGAGGTGGAGCGCCCACAAGAAAGGTATATCCTCATCTGGGATTCAGGCCACAGCAGTGGATCATACTGCTTCTAATGCTAACAAAGCTGTTGGTTTAAAACTGTTTATAAGGAAAGGAGAAATGAAACTACAACTGCTGTAAAGTACAAACTTTATACATAAAAGGCCAATGAGGCTTGTTTTCTCAGGTCTTTTTTTTAAAAAAGTCAATCCATACACCTTAACTTGCTGTTTCTCACATGAGTTTTTAACTGCACTGCTATGGAGAAAGGGCAGAACAGCATGGGGGCAAGTATGAAACACAACTGCCACTTGAGAAAGGTGAAGAGAAGTGACTGTGCTTCAAAAACCAACCTGGAGGACTGATGTAAATTACTTTCAATGTAATTTACTCTTCCCTTGTCCTTTGAAAATGTGACACTAGATGGCGAAAATATTATCACAGTGAGCTTTTCCAAACAACTGAAAAAGTACAAATAAGTTTCTCTGACTCTTTCTCTTACAGATGTGAGTGTGGTGCATTCACACTATTAATGAACCACAGCCAGAATCAATTACACATTTCTCTCATTCACCCCTTTTACACATTCATAGCTGTAATTGGCCCATCCAGCCAACTGCATAATGAAGCTGTACCCTGTCAATCACAGCGGGAACCATATGAATTTCAAGAAGGAAGGTACCGCACCGCGTGCTCCACTGAATTTAAAAAAAAATCTGATAAAAAGTCAGAGTGTTAAGGGCTCCATTTGTAAATATTATCGGTTGATTTACACAATAGGCACCCACCATATTGGTGCTGAAAAGGAATAGCTGAGGTTCAGTTGGTGGCAAATGGAATTACCTCCAGATATTCATACCTACTGGCTATCCCTATTCTTCGGGAATGTGCACAGCCTATTGCTTTGGTACACAAATTGCTCAGCTTGTTCATTTTCTATTTCTAGCTACATGCACTTGCACATAAAAAGTGCATTTTCAGTGTGCAAGAAACAACTGTTAATTTTAAGTTCAGCTGAAATGAATCCCACAGGACCACAGTCTAATTTTGTGTCTCCAAAAGTAGATTAGCAGAGCTGAATATTATAAATGTAAGACATCTTTTATAAATCATGGAATGCTGTGTGACTACATACAAGACAACCCCTAAGTTCAAAAGCATTTCTCTGCTTTGTATAAGTATATATTGTGTTTATGAGCAGTTAAAGAGCCAGTCTCAGGTTTTTAGGCTTGAGGCAATAAGCACTGCTCAATCTGAACTTTGTACCTTTTACAGCTGCCTTCAGTAATTAATTAGCTGTTTGGGGTGAACACAAAAAATTTTTTCATTAGCTGCAAAAGCTACAATATCTAGAAGTCATTTGTGTAAAATATTTAAGCCATTTTTCACCTAAATGGCATTGTCTGCCAAGGAAAGGTAAAGAATATATTTATCGTAAATTATTAACCAGCATCCCGCATCATGGGTTAGATGTATATCCTAACTACAAGACAGCACAGAGAGTCAGAAAACAATATTCCCAAAGGGAGAGGTGAAGGATTTGCTGAGCCTGAGAGATCCTTTGGGGAGCCACAGAAGTTTACACTCAATAGCCTGCATTTAGCGGAGAGCAACCACTCAGCATCCGTAGGAAGCTGAAAAACACAGAGAGCTTGTTTGCAATGGTTACACCACTGCCTCAACAGCCGGCCAGAGAATTAAGTCACACAAGTCAAAGCCCAGGCCTTTTTGGCACTCATGCTTGTCATAAAATACAAGGCCCAAGTATGTCTGTGTAATCCCAGAGCAGTTGCCCTCCAATCAATGAACTTACAGCATCACTCTGCCATCAGGGCCTCACCATTAACGACGGAAACAAAAGTAGGCTCTGTTCAGACAGGAAAAGCAAGTGGTGCAATTAAGAGACACTATACTATATCCCAAAGTAATAGGTTTTACAAAGCAATTTAGTGCCACGATGACAGATGTCAAAGCAGCGGCTAGACAGACGGCCCCACAACTTCCATGGAAATAATTACCTACGTGTAGAGCTAAGAGGCAATGGCTCCACTTGGGATATTCATAGTGTGATACGAATGAACATGAAATGAACATGACAAGACTGAACATGAAATTATGACATTCACAACTTGTTATTTCTGGTTTCTTTTTTAATCTCTACTGGAAGAATTTGCAGCAGAAATGCTCAAATGTTATCCTTGTTCCCTCCTTCCCACCCAAATAAAGACCTTAATATACCTAGGAAAACCAGAAGAGATGAAATTATGCTGCCCCAAGCAGATTTTGTCCTCCACACACAAGAGCAAACCTCATTTTGCTGTAGCAGCAAAATAGCTCAGCCAAGCACCTTCCTCATCGAGTGGCTCATGAAACAAATACCAAGTGACCCCCTTGACCCAAGTGATGCTCTCCACCTTTCACTGACTATTATTCTTTGCAAGTGAACAAGGCTATGGACAAAAATGTCCTAATCTGTCTTTTGGTTTATGTTTGCTACACGTAGGAAATAATGAGCCACAACGATTCTCTATTTTCACTATATTGAATAGCAAAATATGTTCGTGAGCAAGTCTGGGTTTAATTCATTTTGATAAGGCTGTTCAACACTCAAAAATAAACTTGATTGCCCTAAATAGAGTATTTATTCTTCAGACACTAAGACAGAGTTTTAGTCTACCGTTCCACAAAAATTTTACACCAAAATTCACAGCCTGGTAAAGGATGTAACACCAGCCATGTAAATTCAAAGGATATTTAATCCCACTTGATTCTTGATTCAGTAGAGACTCTTGCAAATATTACCCCAAAAAATGTGCAACATAAATCAAGTAATAAAAATTAAGTTAACTTCAGTTCTAGTTTTGGAATTGGATTAATTACAGAGGCACAGAAATCAGAAATGAGCTAATGTATGGTCTCAGCTTCTCAAAGCATAGACCCCTTGTCACACTTCATCTGTTCACAGTGACCAGCCCAGTTCCACTGAAGTGAATTTAGATACCTCTGCTGGTGTATTGCACAGTTAAAGCATAAATACCCTTTAGGATAGGGGGAAAATAAAAAACAGCGAAACAAAATAAAACAAAAATCCCAAACAAACCAAACCAAAAACAAACAAAAAACCCAACCATTCACAAAAAATCCACAAAAACCTCACTCAGCCTCACTACAAAACATAGTACCAGACTACTTTTATCTAGAAAAGATTAATACTCAGAACTAAATTTCTTACACTTTCCTCTGAGTGCTGAACAGTGCTAGAGAGTGCTCTGATAATTTGCCAACAAGCCATAGCAAAAGCTCTTTATTTCCTATTGTAAGGATTTTTCCTGTGCAAATTCTGTTTTGATAACTTCCAGCATTTCTTATTAAAATGTTCGTTATTATTTGGTCAAGTTCATTGTAGGGATGTTGAAACAAAGGAAGACATCCCAAGAAACAAAGAAAACAATCCAACATGTTACGTTTACCATGGCCGTGGGACATCTTAAATACAAACAGATCCCCAGATACTATGCCAATACTTCAAGGCTTTCTTTCCCTCATGAAAATATTGAATCACTCAAATTATATGTCCTTCATGTAAGATTTAAGAATATTAGCATAAAAACTTACAAAACACTGATCTTCACTTGAAAGGACTGGTGATTATAGCAGAAAGTTTTCAGAAGACCAAACTAAACAACCCTTAATCACACATTAGCAGCAGAATAACCTCAGGTGAAACGAGGGGAAAATGCCAGCATTGGTTTTATCTGCCCATTGAAGTGATACAAATTTTTTAATCAGATCACTTCAGGTAAAAGGGTTTTTAAAAACGCTGGAAAAATTGTTTCCTTAATAGGAAGTTTTATAGGCTTCTTCAAGAGTGAAAGTATGACTTAGAGTTTCAAAGACAAATTTATTATATTCATAGCTTCACTGGTGCATCTGTTCCTTAAGGGCAGCACATTACAAAAAGTTACCCACATTTACTTGTTTCATTTACTATTTCTATAAGTTTTCTTGGGGATAAACAAACTTCTTTCACCTCAGAAATTGCAGCACATCTTTTTTGTTTGACACTTCTCTAAACTACATATCCCTCACAGCAGAAATTAGATGCTTTGCTAAGGATTTTGCATGTCTTCTTTAAGAAGAACAGAAAAAGGTGATAAAATTACAGGTTCTCCATGTATCTTTGAAAGAAACCAGTGGCAGCTAAATCAGCCTTATTAAGTTGCAACTTTGAATACCGGAAACCATGCAAGGAAAGTTCAGTACTTCCCTTGCCACAAACAATAAAATACAGCTCTTGCAATACAGATAGGAGAGCCTTGTGCAGCCTCTTGGTACCATTTATCACCTCTCAGATCCAAGTAGATACAGATGGAGGAGAAGGTTAGAAATAAAAAGACTGAAAACATTAAATATTTTTAAAAATACAATAAATCCCAGTTTAAAAGACAGAGGCGAGGATTCATTTGAACTGTGCTACAGGTCTCCATTCTATACAGAAAATACTGTATTTTCCTCATAGCAATAAACACAGTGATTATAGCTCCACACTGGCAATCTGCTTCCAAGCTTGGGAGCAATCGCACAGAAATCGGTGAGACTACTGCTTAAAGGTAAGAAGGATCCAAACAACAGCAAAGGAAATGAGAGCGCACCTCCAGGATGAAGGAATGCACATTTATAATTTCATCTTTTAACGGGCATCACTGAAAAATCTCGCTCTTACTACCTTTTTAGTTTCACAAGAAAAACAGTCTCTAATTTACTTGACCTTAAGTATTTCTCTTCTGTACTTTTAGCAACCTGCATTTAACAGATCTTTGTCTACAGTCAGTTCCTTTAGAGATGGCTTCCCTTGCTACACCTATGAGTCCATCACAAAACAACAGAAAGAGGAAAAAATTTAATTTACTATTGCCACCTCTATCCCAAACTCAGTCAAACACAGTCAATGGAAACAGGGACATACGATGCAGCACCCAAAAGTAAGCTCAACTCATTTTTAAAAGCTGACTAAATTTCCAGTTGCCAGAGCCACTTTAATTGCCTTATATAAGTGTTGTAAGTGAAGTAACTGGACAGCTCTTTGAACCACTGGATAAGACTTCTTGCCTAGGACAGGAATTTTACTTTCTATCATCAACTGTATTTTCATTTTAGGTGGTTGAAACCACAGTAAAGCACCCTCCTGATATCAACATATTCCAGACACCAAGTTGTGAGAATGCTGTACATGCCAAGATAAATTCCTTTAACTGTTCTCCCCCTGCCTCTTCCCCAGAGGTGCTCTCTAGTTTGAAAGATAGTTTAGTTTCATCAGCTGGCAATGAGACAAGTATCAGCACTTGGAATCTAGTGCTCTGCAATCCATCCTAAAAGCAAACCCAGCAGGTGATGGAGGCAGGGCACATGCAAGCCTGATCCTAGAGGGAGGAGGGGAATAGAAAGACATGTGTCTGCACAGACTATAGACAGACTACCTATGCTATAGATATGGAACAGAGAAAAAAAATAACAGATTTAGAGAAGAACTTCAGTGCTTCAACCCTGCTACCTGCATGCTTTGTAATAAACAGCTACCACTTCTCTGAATACCTCAAACAGAAAGAGAAAAGATTTATTTTGTTAATAAATCCAACTACTGTTTTAGCAGAACTAAGTAAATATAAGTCTAGAATCAAGACTGAGAGCAGCCATTTTGCTTGGGAGAGCAGGGGTACAATGGAGGTAGAACTGCGCTAACATCACTTCACTCCGCACACACGCAGCTGACCAGAGCCTTTGCCCAGTGCAAAAAGGGCACAGCCCACGACTTTTTACATCTTGCTTGTTCCCAGGACTCCTTAAATATGAACCCAAGTTTACAATTTTCCCTTCAGTTCATACCTCCGCTGACAGGGCAGCAGGATGTGACTCACGGCAGGCGAGGGGACAAAGAAACTAACATGGCTGCACCTGGCCATGGTGCTCTACCCCTAGTACTTTTACCAGTTTTCTTTCAGAACTAAGCTTTCACAGATACCACAAGCATCACACTGAAATCATCTAATCTCTTCAGCCTTCCAGCTCAGAAAGATACCAAAAGGAGAGAATAGAAAATGACAAGAAAATGCCACTCCATCTTTACTCCATTTACTCTCTGGATTGTGCTCATATCACAACATCTAACTGAGCAATACTGCTTATTAAGACATATACACCCTCTCATGGATTGAGAAGCTACTCACTGGCTGGGGTACAGAAGCTGCCTGCTTACAATGCAGATCAGCTCACCAACACCACTGGTAAGCCACCAGGTGGAAAGGAGCTAAAAGTCTCCAGCAAACGTTCAGAATCACTGGCAGACAAAAAAGTTAAGTAGAAACATGAAATGCATCCAACAAGGGTATTTAGCAAAAATTGTGGTATGATATTTCACACAATATGTAATGCTCCTGTGGTTCCAAGTGAAAAACAAGCTTTGACAAACATCTTGAGAGTGTTTTGCATCAGTGTAAGTTGTAAACAGTTGAATTTCCAGCATGAACAAACATACCAAAATAAGAAACAGGGAAACTATCTTCTTTTCAAGATAAAAATGTATTGCAAAGTGAACTGTTAGCAACTTGCTGAGGCTTATTGAGCTGCTAATGTTCTCCATGTCAATGTCACTAGGAAGAGCCCTTGGAGAAATACTGGTGTCACCTCTTGTTCAGCTCAATTGAGAAAAATGTACTTAAACAACTTTCTGGAAAGTCATGTAATGAGCTAAAAGAGCTGCTGAAGGACATTCTTGAGCTTCAACTTTCTGTAAAGGAAACACAGATGTAAATAAAGTCAACTTATGCTCTCAGTAATACTGTAGCATGCCACTAGCCTGTCACAAGCATTTCACAATAATCACCAGTGGAGAATTTCTAACTCAAGTTGCTCAGAAAGGATATTGGGGTTTAGGAACTGGGAACCAGAAAGAGTAGGGCTAGAAATGGCAGCAATACCTTTAAAAAAAAACCTAACAGAAGATGGCAAAACTTGCGAGGGTAACCGGTGTTAGAACCACGCCATTTCCAATGTCCTTTGCTGAAGGGAACTGCTTCGTTTCTGGGAAACCATATTGAGAAAAATATTTGTCAATTTTACTGGACTTGTTATTGAGGTCAAATGGTTATTTTGCCACCTGCAGTGCCCACAAGTTCAATGCATTGTTTCTCCAGGAAAAGAAGAAATGTCTGCAAAATCACATTATCCACTTGAACACCAGCCTGAGGATTAAAGGGACTTTTTAGAAGTCCATGTGCAAAGTTGTACTTCACAGCGCCATTTTCCCTCTGCATGGGTTGTTGGAAAGACAAACTGGTATTTTCACAGTGAAAGTGATTGCTTCAAGAATAATGTCAGCTCTTATTGTTCACAAAGTGCTAGAAATCAGAGCACGTGAAGCAGCAAACCATTTGGCTGACCTTGCCAGCTGAGCAACATACAGTCAAGCAAGCAAAAACATGCTGGGCAAGACAGCAGAAAAGAAAATCAAACACAACACATGTACTTTCACGTGTTCCTGTCATACCACTGCACTTTTTTTTCCAAAGCAAGCCAAATGCTTGATACTAATCATGCAAACCACCCAACCTTACACACGGGAGTATTTTCAATGTGGATCCTGGGCCACACAGTGTGTAGAAAGCAACACACTGAAAAAGGTAAATCCAGTTGCTTCATCAGTGCCATTTACACAGTCAAGTGCTAAAACCCACCTGGGCTGCTGTATGACTTGGAAAATCACTTTGCAGCACTGGCTGTTGGTGGCTGTTGTTTGAGAAGTCTGTAAATAGTACCAGATGGAAGAGGCCAAGTATGAGGAATCTTGGATGATATGATTTCACTATACTTTAAAGCTTTAGAAAAAGGCAAAGCTTTAGCATAAGCAAAAAGGCATCTTTTCATTCTCAAAAAAACTCAAAAGGAAACTTTTACCCCATGTTAGTACTAATAGTGTTCATGGTTTATAATTTAAATATTTGGCTTGGTAAAAACTTCATCTTTCACAGAAGCTAGGATTTTTCTGCATATTTGCAGTAAAACCTATTAAAAATTACTGATCCAGAACCTCATAACCTTTAGCTAAAATATTGTGCGTTCCTCTCTAGTTATGTTCAGCCATCTTCAAGATTTTCTAAACTGGCTTTAGGGACAAAAAAAAGAAAAAAAAAAGGACACCCCGCAAAACCAATCCTCCTTCCCAGACTCCCACAGAATGAAATTCTAATACAACCAAGTGCTCCTTTTCCCCTGCTTCTCAACCAATAGAAGCTTTGTTAGGAACTTCACCTCATTAGAGTCCTCATCATTTAAACAATATTCAGCAATAACAAAGAACCCTGTCATAAAGCTTTTGATAGATGTTTCGTAGCCAACACATTATGGTCAGGATTTATGGGAACGATTTAGAGAAGTAAAAAATAGGACTGACTACCATTTAGCAGAGAAATTATAAATGCAAATTCAGAGGAAGACAGTATCCTTTTCTTCATGGAGACAAATTTTGAAGTAGTTTCTGCAAAGGGGGGACCATATAATAAACATCTAATTTCAATAGTAACATTAGGAAAGGAAGGAAAATTACAACAGGCCAGGTACCATGTCATCCTTGATATACTACTACACTTCTTTATGAGCACAGTACAATTCAGAGAGCTAATAATAAAAAGTGATGCTGAGATGATGAATTGATGCTATGCAATTAGACCTATTAGAATTCACAAGAGTCGACAGGCAATAATCAAACCACTTTCATGCTGCCCATTGCAATTATATTTGCACTTAAGAATCAACAAAGCACATAATGACTTGCTCTCAATTAAGGAATTCATGAGAAATGGAATTTTAATTAGTGTGTAGAAAATTTGGGCCATTTATTACTTTACAGGACAACAGATTGTAAAAACTAGTTGAGTACTTCTTAGTGTTCAGCAAGGGTTCAGGTCCAAGAACAACACACTGATGCTTCCGAAAAAGAGTTCCTAATAACATCCCCTGAAATGGGATTTCCAGAGTAAATGCACATTCACTTCCACTAAATTCTGGAGAAAAAAAAAACACAATGAAAAACCCAATCCACAAACAAAACTGTTGGAGCTTGCAACTCAAATGGAAACCATTGCTGATGTTCTCAATTACCAGCTGATGAACAAGTCAGGTAGAGTTATATTTATTTGTGGTACAAACCACAGATACCAGAAGGTCTAATTCTACATTCCCATCACAACATGAGTAGGACAAGACAACGAAAATGCACCATCACTTAAAAAAAAGTCTGAATAGTAATTCGAATGCTGATTTAAGTTTTCTTTCAACAGTCCTTGAATAGGAAGACTACTTAGATTCAAATAAAATTGTTCTCATCGTTTGCTGATCTTAGTACAAAACAAGTTACCAGTAATTTGAACAAAAGCATCAGTTAAATTCTGGAAGTAGAGATCCTTGATAATATGAAATAGAATTTGATGGTGAAGTCGAAAGATTTTGCTGAACTCCAATGTTATGAAATGCACGTTTTTTAAAAATGCAAACAGAAGTCCACACTTCAAGTGTGAATGCTGGCAGTATAAAGATGGGTATAGTGTTATGTGCTCACATAGCATTAGTGAATCAGTAAGATATTAAATAACATATCCATTTGCTAAAAACATATTTCCAGCACACGAGTCAGCATAATCCCAAGCACAAGTATAGGCTGGGTGGAGAATGGAATGAGAACCCTGAAGAGAAGGAACTGGGGGTGTTGGTGGGGCAGAAACTTAATATGACCCAGCAATGTGCATTGGCAGTCCAGAAACCACCTGTGTAGCATCCAAAGCACCAATGGGCAGCAGGTGAGGGAGGGCATTCTGCCCCTCTCCTCTGCTCTGGTGAGACCCCACCTGCAGTGATATGTTCAGAACTGGAGTCCCAACATAAGAATGTGGACATGCTGAGGTGAGCGCAGAGGAGGACCATGAAGATGCTCAGAGGGCTGGAGCACCTCTTCTTTGAAGACAGGCTGAGAAGGGCTGTTCAGCCTGGGGAGAAGAAGGCTCCAGAGAGACCTTAGAGCCTCTTCCAGTGCCTAAAGGGGGCTACAAGAAGGCACAGACTGATAGGACAAAGGGGAATGGCTACAAACTGAAGGGATAGGTTTAGATTAGAAATCAGGAAGAAATTCTTCACTAAGAGGGTGGTGAGGCACCGGCACAGGTTGCCCAGAAAAGATGTGGATGCCTCATCCCTGGAAGTGTTCAAAGCCAGGCTGGATGGGGCTTTGAGCAACCTGGTTTAAGGGAAGGTGTCCCTGACCATGCAAAGGGGGTTGGAACTAGATGGTCTTAAAGGTCTTTTCCAACCCCAAACTTTTTTGATTCTATTCAGTCTTTTTAAAAAATACTACTAAAGGTCTATAATAATTAAAAAACTCCAGTTAAATACTGGGCCATTTGGATTATGAAATAAAAAAAAAATTGTTTAATGCATGATTATTACCTGCAAAAGCGTACCCCATGCTTTGAGGATTTTTGCTATGGATAAACAGCTGTATATCTGTTATATGCTTAAAATCTGTCAGAATGGTGCTCTATTTCCATTGTCAGGGAACTATTTCAACATTTCTGGTTCTTGGTTCCATGGGGGAGCCCTGTCTTTGCAATGTCTCCATTAAAAAAACATTCACAACAGCCTGAATGGCTTCTTGTAAGTGATCGTACTTCAAAAGAGGGGGAAAAAAACCCTTTCACACAGGGATTCATTCTTAAATTCCCCTACGTGCCCTGCTTAGCGAGGGCTCTGGGAAACAGCAGGGAAAGCAGCAGGCACTGCTGCCCCAGGGCCATCCCTCCCACAAAGGGAACATTTTCACAGTGCTGCAGAGCCACCATCTTCGCCCCACGTAGCATTTTCAGAGAAAGAGATCTTGTAGATACGTCTTTCTGTCTTCAGCATGCTGGAATTACCCCTCGGGAGCAGGGAGAGTTTGTTACAGGTTAAAGCAGCTCAGCGTGCTGCTGTCACTTTGGATCAGTCGTGGACCGGCGATGGGCCAGCTCAGATGTGAGGATACAGAAATGCGAGGATGCCTCACTTCCCACCTTCTGTTTTTGTGTCAAGTGCAGCACATTTAAATTAGCGCATCTCAGCCAGGGCATCAACCATGCCACTGAAACTGCCCTTTCCTCCTGCACAGCACATTCCTGAAGTCACAGGAGGAGGAGATAAGGGAAACGGCATAACGTGTTTACTTTGCTGCAGTTGTTAATGTGAGTGGTTTATGCAAAAATGATACCTACCCTGGCCTAGGTACTGCAGCAAAGACACTTTTGGAAAGGATTTGAGAGCAGTGAATCCCCTTGAAGGCCCAGGGTGAACAGTTCAGGCATACCAGACATTTTGATCAGAAGGCAAGTAACAGTTATGCTTTAAAAACTTGACACAATTAATTCAAAATATGCTTACAAGGTAAAGAACACAGTTGCTCCAGAAAGGGTTCCTAGATTAACATCAAAATCTGTTAAAGAGTCATAAAACACACTGTGATGCTGAGGATTGTTACGAGTGAACCTGAACTAAGCAATTCTCTGTGCTGCAGAATTTACAAGATCATGCCTCAGTACCTCATTAAAATTAGGGTTCTGTTAATTAAAGCCTTCTTTCAAGTGATAGATGGCTACTGTGAATGTAAGCTGCACATATTGTTGAAACTTATTATTAAGAATAGATAGCACACATAAAACATACTGCCCTGGGTAGAAACCAAGTTGCTTCCTATGGACGCAAAGATTTCTTACACTGCAATACAGACACAGAGAGACAGGTAAAAGGTTCTTTAAAATTCATGGAAGTCTTGTTGGCACCCACCTTTATTTCAGTCTCTGAACAGTATCCTTTCTACTAGTTTCCAGTCTTGCTAAAGGCCACAGAAAGCTTTTTCAAAAAGATTCAATAGCCTTAGGAGTGAACTTGCTTGCACCCTCGCCCAAATCCTTTCATCAGAGATTTTAAACCCCACATATTTCACTAAAAGACACGATAAAGAAAAACAATGTATAGAAGTGTGCTCAATATAGTTAGCAAGACAAAGCACAATGTATTTAATCCTGAAAACTTCTTACCCCAAAACTCTTTGACTTCTAGGAAAACCTAACACTATGTTTTAGTGCTGAAAAGGACTTCTGAGAGAGGAGGGATATCTACATCAGAGAATGAACCTAAAAACCCTTAAAAAGAGAAAGTCTTAGGATTTTTAAAGGTCATCAGGGATGACATGGAAAGTCCACTGACTGCAAGAAAGTCAATGAGGCATCTCTAAGGTCATGTAAAGGGGATGTTTATGATGAGAAAACAGGCACCACACTTTAAAAATGTGTATTTTAACAAGTAAGTTATAAAATTGCCAAATATATCTTCTCATAAAAAGAGGCACTTTTTTTCAATTCGATAACTTCTTAAAAAGAGAGCATTTAAGAAGAGCATTCTCTGCTATTTGGATATTCAAGTCTAGTTTTTATCCAGCTGATCCTTCCAAATGCTGTATTTGATTCTTTAATGGTTTCATGGTTCAGTGAATTCAAATTCTTTCCTTATTTCCATGACTAAAAGGAAAATTCAAAACCAGAAGATTTGGACTACTTAGAAATTAAGCGTGTGTAGAGTTTAGGGTGAGCTGCAACAAAAGAGAGAAATTACAGAGGTCAGAACGCGCTTTTTTTCCTCTCCCATATCAGAAAGAGAAAAGAATGAGCTATTAACCATATTGATAGTCATTAATAGCTCTGAATCAAGATAAACCTGTGCGCCTTCCACAAATGCTGTAAGCTGAATAGAGTTTCTAGAATTACCTACAACTGATGAGACAAAATCATGGGTCTTACTCCAAGTTTTGACCCAGTAAATGCAAAAGGAGGAAAATGCTGCAGACCTATACCCAGTGTGGGCTAAAGTTTAAGCATAAGCATTCCTTTATTTTCTGAACTGAAACTTGTCTTTAGAATTTACTTGCTTTTCACCCCTGAAAGTGTCAGGACTGGCCTGTGGAGACAGTAACACAGCCATCAAAATAATTAGCACAGCAAAAGTACAGCAAACAGGCAGATGAATTGGTATTATATGAATCTCTGCCTGTAAGAGAGGGAGCTGGACTTCCCAGATGGGACTTAGAAGTTTCTGTACCTTCACCTGGTATCATCTTGATGAGAAGCAGTTCCTCCCCTCCTTTCCCTCAAAGGAAAGCATCCTGGCTCTGGGGAGCTAATTGCCTTCCATAGCCCAGGGCTGTGCAGAGTCTCAGCGATTATGCACAGCTGTATGAGCCTTTTCAAAGGGCTGATGCTTTCAAGAAAGTAAAGAGGCAATTGGGCCATGTTGACCAGAATCCAGGACAGTAAAACCCTGGAGAGTTTGTACTGATTGGCTTTTTATTTTTGTGTTTTATTGCAAGGAAACAAAATGAATGAAATGCAGCCAAACATGTTCTGATCACAAAATAAATTAATTTAATCACAAAATTTCTACCTTGTATTTATCTCTCTTCTCCCTTTTTTACTCTTCCCCTACCCTTCTTCACTAAGATATTTATGTATGATAATGATTTCCTGAAATACAGAATGGAATCAAACCATATTGTAATAAAACTAAATGGAGCAGAAGATAAATAAATCAATATCAAGAAGCATTTTTTACAGCTTTCCCAGAAATAAAACAATTAGCACATTAGCAGTGAATGCAATAATAAAATTAGCCAATTAGGATATTTAAGTGATTACCACATTGAATTGAAAGAATAACTGCCATACATATGGATAAATTCTGCTGAGATAGAGAAGACTCTGCACTGTCCTCTTCTATGGCAAATGAAGTGCTTATGCAACACAGTGGATTTATTGCCATACACAAAACCTGATCTGATGTTACCCTCGCTGCTCTAGTGTCTGAAGAAGACACCTTAAAAACAAATGAGAAGATAGTTCTGCTCATGTTAATTGTTGCTATAATACTATTTGCAGCATCCTTTGGCACCAGAATTGACTACAGAATTGTAATCAGTTCTTTAGGAATGCTACCAATTCTAAAAACAACGACAACAAAAAAATCTAGAAGGTTTACATATTAATAGCACTTCAGTGTTTCTCTCCCAGATGGCAACACAGCTGATTGCCGTCTCCTCTTATAACACAGCACTGTTTATCCTCTGAATGTCCCCAATATAAAACTGTTTTAATCCTTTGTTGCCGTTGTAAAACTTGATCTACTGTCGGACAACATAATTAAGTGTCAACTTTTGGATATATGGTACAAAAAGTAGATAGGACAATCCAGCCTGTACATCACCAACAGTGCAGTTCATGGCTCAGAGATAATGGGATTGCAGATTATTAGCTGAAAGGTGCAGTATTTTACCCCTCACAGCTCTGGACTAAAGTGCAGTTCTGCTGCACATGGTGCATTTTTGGCACGTTTTCTTGCTGCTCCCTTTCCATAAGCCAGTTCAAAGCTTTTTGATACTCAGGCTGTATGACTGTGCTGTGTAGTCAACTGGAATGAAACAGCACTTTTATTACAAGCGTCTGACGATCTGTTAGTTCTTGTAGAAATTATGGACCGGTTATGGAATCTAATACATGATGTGGAGAGAGATTAGCAGAGGAATGGGATTTTGATTCAGCATCTTAAGGAAGATGAATGAAGGAGAGTGAGCAATTAAAGCAGCTGATCTTGTGCAGAGTAAGAACACCCACACAAAACTGGACATCCACCTACTCTCCCTGCAAACGTGCACAGAGTGTGCCTAAGGAGTGCCATCAACAAGGCTTTATTTGCTGTCTATTTGCTATCCCTACAACGAAGAGTGGGAAATAATCATATACTGTCTTAGGAAATAGTCAAGAGTATCTACTACATGTCTATTACTAGATTATTATAGTTGCATACTTTTATAACTAAGCTACACTGAAGTGAGAGAATAAGGGGTGTGGAAGATTTAGGAGAAGTAGAAAAATTGAAAACGAACATCAGTAGAGAATAACACATTTGTTGAAGCAAGCTATTACATACTTAAGGCAAATAATTCAGAAACTAGGCAGCATGCTGTAAAGGTAATTCCCATCAGAATAGACATCACCTATCATCATAGAATGGTTTAGGTTGGAAGGCACCTTAAAGATCATCCAGTTCCAGCTCCCCTGCCATGGGCAGGGACTCCTTCCATTAGACCAGCTTGTTCCAAGCCCCATCCAACACGGCCTTGAACACTTCCAGGGATGGGGCACCCACAGCTTCTCTAGGAAACCTGTGCTAGTGCCTCATCACCCTCACAGTGAAGCAATTTTTCTTATTATCTGATTTAAACCTGTGCTCTGTGACTTGGAAGACATTCTCCCTTGTTCTATCACATCATGCCCTTGTAAAAAGATCTCTTGCAGCCCCTTTAGGTACTGAAGGCTGCTATAAAGGTCTCTCTGGAAACTTCTCTTCTCCAGCCCCAACTCTCCCAGCCTGTGTCCATAGCAGAGGAAGGCTTCCACCACTACAGCTCTGCTGCAATCACCGTGTGCCCTGCAAGAGGGATGATGCATGTGCAGAGGCATTTTCTTCCCTTTAAACCGCACAGATGAACCTCTGCTCCCAAGGGCACAATAGTGTCGTGTGAAGTGATGCAGCAGGATTGCATCCGTCAGGCTCTGCCATGTAAATAAGTTACAGGAAGGACAGAAGGGTTTGCTTCATTGGCATATAACCTCCACCTACAGCAGTTAACCTAAAATGTTTACTTTATTACACACAATATGCACCCACCAAAAGATGCTGCACTGTGTTATTTAAACACAGACATTATTAATATTTTTATAGCACTGCTATTCCCCCCTAGTGTAGATTTATTTCCATTTTAGTTTGGCAGTTTTCTCAGCCAAGTCTCCTGGATGTAGGTCCATGTGAGAACACCAACTGAAAAGACTTTAAATCAACCTCCTCGTTAGTGGAAGCATACAACACTATTAACCAGTGACTTGATATTCCTTCTAAAGAGCAAGAGGTCAATTCTCTGGGCTCAATTAATACCTCCACAGCATAATTTCCTGGCTGGTAAGGCAAGAGAAAAATCACTTCACTCTGCGTCTCAAATAGGGCCACTAGGACCCAGAGTGACCCTGGACATGACCAACTTTGGCAGCCACCAACATATTCAGATCTGGGTCCGATGTCCCATCACATTTCACATACTCTTTACCCACCTTAGCCCAAAAATCTGTTGCAGAGAAAACAAAGCTATGCTAGGCTAAAAGCAGGGCAGTGTACCAAGGAACCAGGCAGGATACTGTTTTCTTTGATGCTTTGAAGTCAGCATGGTTATGCATCTTAAAGCATTGTTTCTTCGCATAGATGTGATACTCAAACAATAAAGCCAATTACTTCAAACAGTATCTGTATACCAGACCAACCAAAGAGAAAAGTATTTTACTTTTTTCTTTTGTTTATGTGGAAGAATAAAAAAATCAGACACAGAATAAGATGGAAACCAGTCAGTTCCACAGATTTCATCCCCATCGTGAAATGGACGCTCAACTGTAAATACTCCGTATATCTAGCAGAGCACGTAACCATGTCTTTATATTTCAATTCTACCAGAATCAAACAGATGTAAGTACAAGAATTTGACAGTGACATTGTTCAGTAACGAGGTGAATTTTAAACTTAATACTGAATTTAATTTTAACATCGTTTTCACACTATTTTAAAATAAAACAAACTGTACCCCACACCCTTCCGAAGAAGCATTGTACCGAATTTTGAGTAGCATAACAGCAGCAAAATAAGAGTGAGTCATTCAAACCCATCTAGTAATTTTATACCCATCCTTGGACCACTGTGTTTTGAAATAGATCATCAGCCTTACATCAAAAAAGTGTTACACTAAACATAAATCAGAGAAGCTTGACATGATTAACAACACTGGGCCAGTCCCCCTGATAGAATGTAAACTGCCATTAATTAACTCAGTGATGAAGAATAGTATTCCTCTTTTTGGGCACTAGCTAGCATAAGAGCATTCCCATCGCTTACAAAGAATCAAATTTTCAGCTGAATAAACCAAAATCAATGCATTGTCCACCATCTGATTTATTAGACTAGATAAACTGATTTATAAAAAACTCTTTAGCAACTTCAAAACAATATTGTATTGCTATGCATAATTACATTGCAAATCATTGAGAAACAACACTGTACAGCTAGAAGAATGAGATTTAAAGCTAAAACATTTGGAGCACATGAAAAAGAATGCCAGCCTAGACATGATGACATGTCATGGTTTACAGTGTTGACAGATGCTTAATTATAGGGTTCAGACACCAGGGACTGACCATGTAACACACGTGAATGGTTGCCAGTATGGTAAACACATTAAAAAATGTGTTTGCAAAAAGAGACTGTTGACCTTCAGTAGAAACAAGTATTTGTGCTATCATGTCTCTGAAGATGTAATTTTTTCCCCATCATTTGACCATCCCTTTGAAAGAACCTCTTTAGTATTTTGGGGAAAGAAATCATAATTCCTACTACAAAAATAATCCAAAACAGATAGTCCTTCAGTGCAAGACTAGTAGTTATTGACTGGGATTATATAATTTTTATTATCTGCATCAGAAGCACCAATTTTAGCAGAATCATTTAGAACCATCCGCATGCCCCATTCAGTCACATCTATAGAGTCCAGGACTTTCCAAGCCATCACAAAGAATACCCTCACCAGCTGTCAGGGAGCAGACTTTGTATTTTCATTTCAAAACTCAAAGCACTGAATGAAAGGCAAATTTTGAGGACCAGCTGCCTTGATGCAAATGCAAAGCTTGTTGTTCTGTCCATGTTGGAGGAAGTTTTGTGGACATTTCCAACACAGATGGATTGAAACTAATTTATTTTGTGAATAAGTGGAACAAAAAGCAAGTATAGCAAGTCCGTGACAGCACTGCCATGAGTCAGATGCAAGGCTCTAAGGATGGCTCACAAATACAGATTATTTGTGTCTTGCACTATGCTGCTTCTCATCACAGAGCCCTCCTCAGCGCCAAAATTACTGGGAAGAGTTAGACAACAGATGTTAAGATCCCCAAAACCCTGTCAGTGGAGTTAGTGGGATGATCATGATCTTTGACTATAACGCTGCTTTACTCTGGAAGATCTCAACACAAAGAGGGTTATCCCGTACTTCAAAATGGCAAAAGCCTTTTTGAGAAAGCTGGCCAGTTACTCTCTGTCCTGAAGCACTGAATCAACTGAAACCCCAAGAAGAGTTTGTATACCAGTGTCCTGGGGTGACCAAATTGTTGCCTTCACACAGAAAAAAATGCTAGATCACTAAAGGCTGAGAGATCCATTGCAGTCCAGACATCATGTAAAAGCCTTTGTAAGTTCACTGCCTGATGGCATTCTGGCAGCAGTATAAATTTAGTGAAAATTCCATAAGTTCCAATGCAATTAAAAACCAAATCATGTTGCTGTATTTATGAGCCCTGCACTAGTCCCAACCCCATCCCTAGGCTTCTCCTACAAACTCCTGGCCACGACAGCAGGCGGGAAAGTGTTATGAACAATCTAGATCCAAAATCAGTATTTAACAGCCAAAGTGCATGTAACCAAATTTACACCCAATGTAAATTGCTGTGCTATCATAATCTGCAATTATTTGACTTCTAGTTTTTATTTTTAAATGGAATACTAAAGTGTTGCATGGGACTGTTGCCTGCAAATATGTCTCTTACTGGCAGATTTCATGAATTTCATCTATATTATCAGCAAAAAGCATAATTTGCAGGCATAGTCAATATATTAGACAAATAAAATCTTTTCAACAGAAAAGAATGTGAATGACAATTACAGTGTTAAAGGCAAACTATGGTTAACATTTTTGAAAACCTAATGACATGTTTATTCTCTTTCTCAGCAGCTAGTATTTTCATAACAAGTTGCTTTAACCTTTTTTTTGAGAGTCAATCTTCTGAATGTTGAATAAAGGATTTTATTTTTATTTCAAGCATAAAGAGCCATGTGCTCAAGACCTTTTCTGTTACATTACCAAATGCAAGGCAGAGAATTGAAATACTAAGTTCACTTGCTACGTCTTACAACAGACACTTTATTAGCACTTACAGTATATTAGGATGTGCTAATTTGATAACACAGAGACAAAAAAGTTAATCATCACACAAATTTCAAATTTTGCACACAATAACTGCTTTTTAGTGAAAAAAACCCCAACCCTGAAGTATTTTGCCTAAGTCCTAGTACAATAAGGCACAAAATGTTTTGCAAGTGTGTCTTGCACAGAATGGCAGCCCTTCTTCCTCCACACAAACTGCATTCAGAGTTAAAATAGGGGTGCAAAAAAGAAAAAATCATTAGGGATCACTGCAGAACACGATCCACATCAAACTTATTAACATGCAATTTTAAAAAGGATTTTTCACTCTGGCAGACCCTAGAGTAATTCCTCATAATGAAGAATTTGCTATTTCTGTAATGATGAAGGATTTTAGTCTTAGTGCAGAATCAGAGACTGAGCTGCAGGGTAAGGGGAAGCCACATGCAAGAGAAAAGTCTATAATTAAAAAAAAAAAATCACCAAGGAAATAAACTGGTCATTCCTGTCTCCCTACAGATCAGGCTTTGAGGAGTCCCAACAAGTCTTTGCCAAGTGAAACCTGATGAAAGTAGGAGTAGTGCAAAGCAAAATATGAGGCTCAAAATGTCTAGAACAATTCAGACAGGCGTTCACACAGTTGGAGAGGGAATGAGGGAGCAGAAGCTACACTCCGCCAACCTACCCCATGCCACCATGTTATTTCTTTAATTCGTTCTACCTGTCTGCTCAGATTACCTAATATGAATCTCAAGCTGTACTTACACTGCTGGCCAAGCCATCGGATAAATTACTTTTGACGGAATTAGGAAAATTGTCCTGTAATTGAATGTTCCTCAGTGATCAACACGAGACTTTGCCTGATCACCACGAGACTTTGCCTGATCACCATGCTGAGCTGGAAAGGAGATTTCAGGCCCCCTGGGTTTCCTGTGCCATGGCATTCTGGCAGCTCTTGGGAGCTAGAAGCAAAATTCCTTTCTCACACCATTAACTAAGGTACTTAAAACACTTCCTAGAAAATAGACCTAGCACTGCCTACAAATGTTAGGGATCTTTGCCAAAGGCTTCAGTGGGGAAAAAGAGTGAAGAGTAAAGCTTGTTCCAACTTAAAACTAGATACCCATAGAGACCACAGAAGGCAAATACATTTCCCAGCCCACACGTACCCAGGAGACAGAAGGAGAAAGGGTTGCAAGGCCCCAGGCATTGTAAGTTATTCGTATCCTGACGCTGCTTTTCCTACTAAGAATCACAGAATATGCTGAGATAGAAGGAACCCACAAGGACCATCAAGTCCAACTCCTGGTCCTGAGCAGGACTACCCCAAGAATCACACCGTGTGCCTGAGAGTGTTGTCCAAATGCTTCTGGCAATCTGGCAGGCTCGGTGCAGTGACCACTCTCCTGGGGAGCCTGTTCCAGTGCCCAAGCACCCTTTGCAGGAAGAACCTTTTCCTAACATCCCGCCCACTCTCCTTCGCCTTGACACAAATTCAGGCCATTTGCCCCAGGTCCTATCACTGGTTCCCCCCAGGGAGAAGAGATCAGTGCCTGCTCCTCTGCTGCCCCTCATGAGAGGAAGCTGGAGACTGCTGTGATGTCTCCCCTCAGTCTCCTCTTCGCCAGGCTGCCGAACAGACCAAGTGACCTCAGCCACTCTTCATATGGCTTCCCGCAAGGCCCTTCACCATATCTTTGTAGCCTTCCTTTGGATGCTAACAGCTGTATGTCCTTCTTATCTTGTGCTGCCTAAAACTGCCCATGGAAACTGAGTCCACCCATGAAATTGCCATCAGTGAGTATTTTCCTAGGTATCTACTACTCAAATTTCAGAGCAACATACTGCCCCAGATAGTCTACCCAGTGCCCTGGCCCTAGTGAGCCAGGGCAGAGTTTGGGCCATGTTTTCCTTACAGAACAACAATACTGGAAGACAGCTAAAAAGGTAGATCTGCACACTTTTTGTAACACTCTATATGACCCATCAGCATGCACGAAGCAGTCATACTTTTTCTTTCCGATTAATTTAGTTTCCGAGGGAGAAGTGAGGGCAAAACTCAACACAGTTTCAAGTGCACAGAGCCTGCAAGTGGACTCTTGAGCTTTTTAGGTGATTTGTAGCTGATCTCCTGAAGGAACAGAAACTAATGAGTAAAACAAAGTCCCTTTAATCTGCCTTTGCTTGCAAATTCTTTCCTATAATCCCCATCTTTGTTGCCTCCTGGTACACTGTTCACCAAATTTACATTTCAGAGTCTTCCCAAATATTCCTTTCAGGCTGCTAGTGACACAGCATATAATCACCCTACCTGAGCCTACTACTAATAAACAAACAAGAGGATTTCCAGTTTTTTTGTGTGCCTTTGAAAAAGCTAATTGATTAAATATTGAGAACATTCAAATATTTAACTACTCAGTCAGCACACAGAAAACCTAGAAATTTACTTTTCCAACAGGGAATGTCACCCATTTAAAGTGACTAGGATGGCAAAGTGCTACAGGTGGATTTTCATAGCTTAAATTACATTTACAGAGTAAAGAGCAAGAAGTAGGAAGTGACAAAAACACATTAACTACCATATAAGCATTAAAAAGTAGAGGGAATAACCAGATCTGCCCTGAGCAGACACAGTAAGATTGGTTTAAAAAGAAAGGTGAACCAAAGGTGAACATAAAACTCAACTACTTATAACCTTGCATCAGTTCTAAAATTCCACGTTTGTTACATGGCAAAATCAAATAAGACAATACAACCACCATGTGGTAGGCACTGAGGACCAAAGGAAGTGAGATGTTTTGATATTAAAGCATTGTAGCTGTCATCACTTGTGCTAAATATTGCCACTAATTTCTATCACCTTATCTCATAAAGAGCTGAGAGATTACAACAGTACAGAGAAGAGCTATGAATCAGTTAAGGACCAGATTTACTTTCATGGCTATAGATACATGAAGAAAAATTAACCCATTTAGTCCAATCCCTTTAAAAAAGGGGCAAAGTGTTCAGTGTGCTGGGCTCCTCACTGGGACAAGTCATGGAACACATCTATCCCCCAAGCCCCTCAGGGGCTGTCTGAAAATACACGGACCAGAAAAAATTTCCTCAAAATAGCAACACTCAGCAAACAGCTTACATACTTTTGTCTTGCCTTTGCTTCAGCATCACCCTTTAAAAACCTTTTAAAAAAAGTCGTATTTCCCTGAATAGCAATGGTATTGCAGAACTGTATTTGAAATTCTTACCAAGATATCTGTAAGACTGAAGGGGATGGAAGAGGTCACCAAGATAAACCTCAGATAACCATTTCAAATGCAAGGCCAGGCAAAAGCTGTAGATGGATTTCAAAATCTGACCCTTGCTGGAAAAGGAAACTTTCCTCTCTCTATGACTGCATTAATTTTCTAAATTCACTGTTTAGGACTTTCACCCTCCTCCTGGGAGTCAGGTACCATTTAGGGTCAGAAGGAAGAATTTTCCAAACACAAACTTTATAGACACAGTATGAGTTATTTCACTTTTTGTGACTTACAATTCAACTACGCTGACACCTTTTTTCAGCATCTAACTCTCTGTACAAGAGCCACTGACAGAAAGAACTACTGATTAAAAGAATCTCTTTATAAAAGAGATGCCTTATTAATGGTAACTGTTAGTTTTAAGGAGGAAGAAAACCAGACTTTCAAGGAACACTTGCTATTTTAAAAATGTTGTTTTGAAGGGTGTGTTTAACATACACTAGAGGCTCACTTCTTTTTGTTGGGCAGCAGAGGAAATCATCACTATGGAATAAACATCAGGCGTTATTTGCCAAGATGAATATTTAGATTCAGTAAGAGCACCGAAGGCTGCTGGGGTTGTGCCATAGCCCCATGTTAAACCTATTAAATCTTTGTAACAATTGGCATTAGCAGAAGCATTTCATTAACAGGCTAATGAATACACTGTTACTCTCTGGTACTCTGGTTTTTATCATGGAAAGGTAGTTCTTATCCCAATTCCCAGACTTGGAGGATACGTCTATGTTTGAATATAAGTGCTGGTGACCACAGCAATATCAAAGTCAGACAGCACCATAACCTTACAGGGGAAAACCAGAATAATAATGAGGATTTACGTCAGTATTTCTCACAACAGTTTCAACTAAAAATATGCAACAGTGATACCATCAAACTAGAAATTGGTTCTGCATGACTGAAACAAAGGCCTACTGCACTGACTGTATTTATACTCAGTTATTGAGCAGAGGCCCTTGATTTTCTAAGGAGGCAGGCAGCCAAAAAGTTACATTAAAACATTGCTTGAAATCCAGCCAGTTTCTAAAATTCTCCTGAAAGAGAATGAACTCTGTGTTGTGCAGAATTAGATTAATTTAACAATGGTCTTTTCACCCATACTCAGTAAATGTAGCCCTTTTTCTACTGGAAAATGATTTTCTGAGTTGCCAGGTCTAATAAGGTACTGCCTTTCACGTAATAAATAGAGAAAATATGAAAAAAATTAATCAGAAATCACCCCATCCCACATCTTGACAACATTTTGCCTCCTTCTCCCTCCTCAGACTTGTGGGATTTTTCCATCTGACTCTCAGTGTACTTTCCATTGTGCAGGTTACTCTTGGGTTTAAAAATGCCACATGTACAGAAACAATTTTTATCACTACACAGGTGTAATTCAGGAATTAATATCCAGGTTCCCAGATCAGCCAAAGTCCAAAAAAAATTTAACACAAAAACCATAAACTCTACTTGTGATTGTCATCCTGGTAATTCCTACCAAAACTGGGGCTTGATCTGAGACATAATTAATGTGAATTGTGTCCTAGGTTTATAATTTAGCTGTTACAATATAAATGAAATTAGTACTGACCACTAAAAATGTCTTTGACTACGGAAATGCACACAAGTTGCACATCCTATCAAAGCAGAATAATAGCATTTATTATTATTCTTATTTTTATTCGCATTTAACACCATCAAGTTTGCAAAGACTAAAAAGAAATTTGGTTGCTTTTTCCAAAGCTTCCCATAGTTCTGAAATGTTTCATCTTGAAACATTTCAGTTTGTGTAACTGCCAGAAAAAAACAGTATTTCCATAGTAGCAAACACATCTACTAATATTTTAAAAACCACCAAAAATCTATGCTTGCACAAAAAAAAGTTACAAAGCACTGGATACCAGCGGACAAGTTCTATTTCTATTGGTATTAGAGAAAAGATGAGCTTAAACAATACCAGAATTAAACACTTTTGTGTCATATTTAATTCTCACAATGAACATGGAGACTGAACATTTGCATTTCATTAGAAATTGTCGACTGAAGTCTGTGGGAGCATTGGAGAAAAATCAGCACATTTCTAACACCAGAAGATTCTTAAATTTATTTTTTAACTCCTTAATTTTCTTAAATTAAGAAGTTAAATAGTGAATAGTTAAGAAATAACTATGCACATGTATTCGGAAAACTGTCATTAAAATAGTCTAGGCACATAAAGTGTTAGTGGACACACAAATAACTACTTAGATGTCATCTGAAAACATACTTCAGTGGCTACATTTATAAATATTATTAGAACATTAGCAAAAAGAAAGTATTTAGTCCAGAACTATGTAAGTATCTCTACAAAATATATCATGATGATACCAGAACATAAAAGAAAGTATACGTGTGCATACATACACGTGCAGGGTGCGCATGTACGCATGTGTGCCTGATTGCTTGCCTCAACATGTCTTTCCATTCTTCATCACACACACAGATATGCAGTTATTATGAAGATACAAAAAAATTTTCTTTCCCAAAGCCTTGTTGCATATGACTGAGTAAACACAATGCAAGAAGTTGACACTAAATGTTTCCCATTAAAGTTCTGCAGAAACACTAATGCCAAAATGTCTGACTTGAGCAGCCCAGGGTGCTGGAAGGGTTTAACCACTGCAGGTAAAACCTGTACTGGGCCTGGCAGAGAGATGACAGTGTTGCATGGGGCTGGAGGTGGCTAAGTCTCACCTGAGCCCCCCCTCTGATGCAAGGCTGGGTTTGAGGCCATAAACTTGTGGTTTTTATGGGATAAATAGCCCAGAAAGTTTGTGATGAAGGGTACAAGCATCTCATGATGGAGAGCGAGACCAGGTTGCTCAAAGTCCCATCCAGCCTGACCTTGGGCACTTTCCAGGAATGGCAACATTACATATCACCTACCCAGGAAAAGACCCCAGTATTTATTTACAGAAACTACCTGACATTGGTTATTTCACTGTTTGTGAAACCCTAATGTTCTGAGCTCCTTTACTTCAAATTGTATTTAAAGCTGCAAGAATACCAAGGGCTTTACAGATGAAATACAAAGGATCCTTCTCAAATGAATGTGCGAATTATCCAAACCTGAATTATGAGCAGACTGGCAATTTATTGCTTTGAGTCACTCCAATGCTGTACTTGGCCTGGCATCAGATGAGAGCATGACTGTAGCTGCTTTCTTCTCAATTAACTCGTGTAGTTAAAGATGCAGCTAAACAGCAACTTGGTCTTGTGATACAGAAAGGGTTAGAAATACTTTTCTCTCTCTCTTTCCCAAATTAGAGGACATTCTTGCTGAAATAAGGTCAGCAAAGCTTTCGCCAGCAGCCCCTATAGTTCACCCGGACTGTTCACTTCACCATTTTGATACGGCTGGCACAGGGCACTCAGGCAAAGCAATTCCAGTTACGAGTCTCGCAGGGGATGGGTTAAGTCTACTCAAGCTTCTGTTGGCAGAAGCAACTCTCCCCCAGTCAGCTTTAAAATGGAAACACCCACTTAAATGATGCTACTGGCAGTGTTATAGTATTTTTCGTGTATTTCAAAACAGATCCGTTTATCCTATTACTGCTGATCCAGCTTTTTTTTTTTCAGTGTATGTCAGCAAACATAAATCTTTTTCTGCTAATATGGTACGAAGGCAATGATAGAACAATTACAACTGCATTATTGCTAATGAATACACATCTTGTTACACCCCTTTTTTTGATCATTTATTATGTTATTCAAAGAAATATGCAGGTATCCCAACAGCAGACACAGCTATTCCTGTAACCTTGCACCTTAACTGTTCTCTGGTTTATATCCTCTTCCCCATCTGCTTTTTGTTTCTCTGAAATAAAGCAGATGACTCCCACAAAGTTTAAATTGTCTTAGCCAAAACACAGAAACCAATCAAGTCTAGTCCTTTCTCCCTCCTTCCTTCTCCACCCCAATCCCCTGATGGTAATAGCTGCAGATGAAGCCCACAGATATAAAACACCAGATGCTAGTCCAAATTACTTGTGGTTACCCGACTGCAACTGAGTGCATATTCTTCTTCTTCAACGTGAAGAACATGCCCCCTTCCCCTTGGCACACTTTATTTGGACAATTTATTCTAATATTTGTTTGTGAAAGGGGGATGGAAAAACTGCAGACCTCTATGGGGACTTCCAGTCCAAGCTCTGAAGGCACTTGTTTTGATCTTCTGTTATTGCTATACCTTGTTACACTTGTCACATCTTATTCAGAAAGGTCAGACTGTGTTCAACAAGGAGGCAAAGCAGTGTGCTGCTAAGCAATATGGCTGTTCTCAAAACAAAACAAAAAAGCCAGATTTGGCAAAATTTAGTTCAAACTGGACATAGAGACCACAGTAGAGTTTTCCTGTGATGCATGGACATCTGTGACTCCTCTCTGAATATCACAGGACAAATCTTGCATCAAATTTATTGTCCAAAATCATCCAGCTATCGAGGGCTATACTTTCCTTCCACATCAAGTTTCTAAATTGTTTTGTAAAGTTTACAAATTATTTCAGACATGCTTAAAATATGCAGGAAAAAAAATCGCATACCAAACAATTCAAAAGACTAAATCTAAACATTTCACTTCTAAACTGCCTGTGCAAAATCAAAACCCATGTAATATCTCAGAGACAAATTAAGGAACCAAAAATATTGTAACCACTGCACATTTTACCAGGCATGTCAGCTAAAACTGCTCTCCGATTTGCCCTGTCATGTAAATTACCATGTAACATCCTTTTGACCACCGATATACTGTAATTTCATCAAGCAAGCATACAAATCAAATAGCCTCCAGACCTTCTCAGTATTAACGAAAAAGTGTTTGTTTCCAGGCATATAAAGTATTAACTTATTAGTATTAACAGTGAAACATACAAGTGACAGTGGATTCTAGAGAAAGCTTACATCTCTAAAACCTCTTGATTTTCTTTAGAAGCAAACCCCTGTGCTCTGTGGCAACATTGATAAAGAAAAGCTTTTCCTGTGGAGCTAAGCCCTCCATGGGCAACAAACAGCAGAGACTGACAAAAACGAAATGCTGAGGAGCCCAGACAGACTACGCTTTTTCCCTTCAGCCGGTCTTGGAATTGAGTTTTAACTTCTCTCCCCATCCTTGTATCACTTTTTGGGGGTGTGGGAGTGTCTTATGTGTCTGATGTATTACTAGAGCCTGGGCAATGCTGACCCACCAAGTGTATTTGATTGAAGTGCCAGTCGTGTGAACCAAGATTTCAGATACAGGGACAAACACAGTGGTTCACCATCAGAAAAAGTGTGTATTTGTAGGGTGACTACTGTCATCACAGGAGAGCTAACAAATATCATGCTGCAAGCAGAAACCATCCTTCCTGCTATGGGTTCAGAGTTCAGACTTTGGCTGTTTTGTCAGCATCAGGAAAGCAACCCAAAACCCATCAAATAAACCAAAACCAACATCTAGGCAACCACCTCATAAAAACACCCTACAGAACAACACACATAAGCACTTACATGAAGTCCAACAATCACATATCATCATTAATTTAGTGTAGAGCTCCCCATACAATAGGAGCAAGAAGGTACAACCTCGGCCTTTCTTTCTGTTCTCAACTTCTGGCTCTGCTTTCTGGATGGACACGAGTGTTGCACGTACAGATCTGATCCCATCTCTGGCACAGCCTGATAAGGCATGTCCA
The DNA here is from genome assembly GCF_000691975.1 of Corvus brachyrhynchos. Taxonomy (NCBI): domain Eukaryota; kingdom Metazoa; phylum Chordata; class Aves; order Passeriformes; family Corvidae; genus Corvus; species Corvus brachyrhynchos. The sequence goes on from NW_008240228.1 coordinate 802,781, forward strand.
GTGATCCCAGCTGGGGAGCTTGCCCAGGCAGCAAGCACAACACTTGCCCTTCCTTCTCGACTGCCTCTCTCCCATGATCTTCAGCATCTTAATTCACAGTGCACTCTGCAACTGAAAGACCTTTCACTGCCTGCCCCAGCTGGCCTCTCTCTTTTGAAACCACAAGAAAATGTCTCCTCCTGCCCCTCAAGTAGATTGTCATGGCTAATTCTTCACTTGCAGGGTGGCATTATATCTTCAATGCAACAGCAAAACTTCTTCCAGCCCGAACCATGATGGAATTGTTTCATTTCCTGTTTGCTCAAAGCTGATTTTCACAGGTCCTGAGCACGTGATCTAACAGAAAATGTTAATAAAAATATCACATTTAAATGGAGCTGAATAATTTCGTAGAAACACACTTTTTCAAACTAGCTTTCAGGCATAGACCTAAAGTGTTTGAGTCAACAGGTGAGCCGCTAAGAAGATGGGGTGGACTGGACTCAATCCTATACATTGTCTAATTCTGCAGCTTTCGATGAAAAAGCTTGCCCTGCTTGACACAGATCAGGGACTTAAATTTTTACCCCCAGCTCAGTAATGCAACTGTCAGTCCATAGGGCTTACACATCTTCTGCACACAAAGAGGCTTTTGTGGCTCACCAGGGAATGAAAACCAATTGTGAAAGTTGGAGAGGTGCTGTAAGGAATCCTCCTCTCATGCTGGGTTCTGTGAAGCATCCTGGACTCCAGGTGGATTGCTTTACAGACAGAAGAGTTACATTACCATCTCGGGTGACCTCCCGCATGATGCAGGTCACAGTGTTCCTCCCTGCCAAGCCATTCCGTCTAGCCCAACTACTTGTGATGACAATAGAGCATAAGATGCAATTTAAATGCTTACAGTGATAGACAGCTTCACCACATCCACCAGCAAGTTGTTCCAAGGACTAATTACCCTCTCTTAAAAATACGCCTTGCATTTCCCATTTGATCTTTGCTGACTTCAACTCTCAGCCACTGGATTCTCTGGCTTTGCCTGCTAGCTAAAGAGTCCTTTGCTCCAGACATCTTATCCCTCAGTGGGTACTTACAGACCATGATTAAATAGCCACTTAACCTTCTCTTCAATAAGGTGAGTCCTATGAGAGCAGATGGTGCTGAGCACCTCTAAAAATTAGCACTGCAGCTATTTCTGTTGGTAAATTGCCAGCTGATTGTTTCGCTAAGGACAGTTATGGAGAGTTGCTGGCACTACTGACAGATATAGCAGGTGCTCAGCATGGTCCAGCATTTGTTTTTCAAACCCCAGTTCCTAAAGGCCAAGGACATTGTCTCCTGTGTCCACCAGCCCTAATGCAGCAAGAGCCAGCCTCTGCCACAGGAGATGCACATTGAAGAGGACTCAAATCCTCAGGACTGAGACAGCTTTACCGCAATGGTCTCTGCAGTGCTGGTACCAAATAAATACCAAACTCAACCACATTGCTCAATTTTTGGCAGTCTGAGGAAAAAGGTAAGATCTCATATCACTAAAGCAGGGAACTGAAGCTGCTCTGCATTGAGAAAAAAAAAGATCCTGCCACAGCACAGGCAGGAGCCCTTTAGCGACTGGCTGGATGAGAGCACAGCAACAGCACCAGCTCTTCCCTCTCCTCACCAGTAACATCCCCAGGAGCAGCGGCCCGGGAAGGTGTCACTGTCAGGAATTGCTCTGCAGCTTTCAAACATTTTGGACCTTTTGGGTCTCTCCTGCTCAAGCAGCTGTCCTTTGGAGAGCAGCCTAGAGAAGCTCCCTCACCTGAAGAGGCCATTTGTCACATTCCCATTGCCATTTAGATTCCCAGAAAGGACTGTTGTACCACAGCAAGTACATAATTTGCTTGGTACACTAAACAGTGAGACAATTACCGGCATCTTCTGCTCAGGCACTTTAGAAGCAAGATTCAACTGTTGTAATTCCTCCATAAATAGGCTGGCAGTATTGGTGTTAAATATATAAAATTATCTCCAATTCTTTTGCTGTTGGTACTGGCCCAAACACATCTTGCAGCTGCAAGACCTCAAAACCTCCAATAGAGGAATATATAGATGGCTCTGGAAAAAAACCCTTTTCATTCACACAATGTTACAAAAATGTCCTTCTTACTAGGAAATGGCATGAATTCCCAGGCACATGGGGATAGGACATGGGAAGGTTCTTGAGGTATCAGAGCCTCTAGCTTTGGACCAGATGGAACATGCAACTTCCCAGTCATGGCAAACTTCAGCCTTGAAATACTTTAATCAATAAATAAAGTCAAATCCATTACACCAAGCCCCCAGTCATTCCTTCCTCTGCTGTTTTTAGCTCCTTGTGGGAAATAAGCCCAGTGCTTGCAGTTTTCTGAGAAGTACCTTAAAAACACTCAGGCATTTGAGAGGAGAGAACCTCAACATTTCGTAATTTAAACAGAGAACTGTCCCCCTGACCCTGACACAGGAAACCAAAGGCACAGAAAGTACATGAAATGTAAGAATAGGGCTCATATTGTTTTCATAATTAATAATGAATTCCAGTGAACTGAACTCAGTTGTAATTGGAATGAAAAAATCTTTTACATCCAGTGAAAGGAGAAAGAGGGTCGCATCTTTTTAAACCCACCCCTCCCAAATGAATACCCCTCACAAGTGTGCATAGATGAAAGGGACAAACAGGACCAGAGGGCAGAGAAGAGACAGAAAATGTAAATAAGGAGAAGGCAGGCCACAGGCCTCTGAAATACTTTCCAGATTTCCTGCCAGTAAACATCAATTGAATACAAAGCTACTGAAGTATAATTACCTCCTTGTCAATCCTAACATTAACATTTTCCTAACTCTTCAATGACAATCACTTCTTTCAACACTCCTTAATGACAATTCATTTAGTTATCCTTTCACGGATGTGTAGGACTGTCAATAACTTCACATCCTTAAAGCAAAACTGGAAAGCTGTGGATCAGAGACAGCTACTGAAACTGAACCGGATTTCTGAACAGCCAGAATTTTTCAGAGTGGACTTTCCACTTCTTTCAAAACCTGGAATATTATTTTTACAAGGTTACTTAATTCATTCTTTTCTTTTTCATTTATGAAAACTTGAAAAACTAGTATTCAAAAGGCAAATATTATTATGGATAAACAAGCCTGGAAGACCCGTCCTCCCTGCATTTCCTTGCAAGCAGCTTAGGAAGTACTTCTCACAAATACATGCAATAAAGAACACAAGACAATCCAGTTATTGTTCAAACCTTTAGCACAGACAGGTTGCATGTCTTGGGCAAGTCACTTAGCATACACATGCTGACTTTCTCCAATAAATGAAAAACTAGAATGGTATTTACCTTCTTCAAAAAACCAGGAAGAGTAAGGAAAGGAAAAAGAGAGCATCAACTCCTACTGACAAAGAGCAGCATTAGGATATAATACTTGTTCATGTCTTACTCAGTCCTTCTGAGTAACTGCAAACGTGATTAAAGCAAACTATTTTGAATATGAAATATTAGCATCACATTATTTGGCACAGCACAGTCCTGGGACCTGCCTTCCCCCCTTCCATTTATTCTTTGTAAAAATCAAGTTCTAATCCTTCTGACAAGCTATCTTCAAAATACAAACCAAACTAATAGACTGCGTGGGGCAAGGCAGCTGACTTTTATCTGGTTTTTCTCCAGAGTTATCCTTAAAAACTGCAGAAGCGCCTGAATCCAAACTCCACAAAAGGATATTTAATCATAACAGATGGTTGCTCACTGAGAAGCTGCCCCAACTGGATGTGAAGGCAATAGACGGAATGAACTAAGTAACGAAATGATACAAAAGTGAAGCAAGATACAGAGGAGACTGTGTATTCGACCTTTTGTTGTGATCACCATAAAATCAGAAAGGAAGTCTGTATGCAGCCAAATAAAGACAGACTATGAAAGTATGAATTCCATCTAAAAACACCCATATAGTGTGATATGAACAATATTTGCAACTGTGGACGATAGTCAATGAAGTAGTCATACATGGCCCCAGACTCTTACCAACAGGGTAAGGACCTCAGTTTTATTTTGATCTCATTATAACCATCCTGCTCTCAATTCTATCAGTTCTCAGGTGGCATATTTAGACCCTTCATGTGTAAGTGCCAGTATAGCTAGAGAAATATTAAAACACCTAACCAGCTCTCAGCTCCTCCCTCAATAGATCATATCTCTGCCAGGGGTTTATTTTTGGTTCTTGCTGCTAAACAGGTGTCCGTGGAGTCATATGGGAGAATTCCTGTGTTAACTGGTAAAGAAGTTTCCCCAGGATTATAGGGACAAATCTCTGGGAGTCAGCCTGTCTTCATAAAGCAAAAAAAATCATTAAAACCCTCTTCAGAAAACGATTTCTGGTCTTGATGCACTTCTCCAGCGTCTTACTTCTGATTCATCAGGATGCTTAACTTGTTTGCCAGAGCAATGGGCCTGATTATCAGGAACACTAAACAACCATCAGTGTTCCTCATCTTTAAAAGCACAACTAATACTAAGCTGTTGGGACAAAAGTTTTCACTAAATCTCACAATTTCTCTTCATCCTTCATTCATTACACCTAAAATAATAAAGCCAATTAATAAAATCCTTACAAGAGAACCTGAGTAACGTTGTGCAGCAGTATAAAACTTCAACATTAAGTCCTGCAATGAACTCCTCCAGGGAAGAACGTTCTTTTCTGTGTAGATGTCAGAGAGAGAAACCTAAATAGTTAAATATTATCCCAAAGAAATAAAACTTGTTAGGCATTTTCTATTAAAGATCTGCAGCAGGCTCTCACCTCAGACTTGTGCTCTTGTTGAAGTCAACAGCAAAACCCCCATTGACTTCAGCAAGAACAAGGTCATGGTCCTTCTGTACTGCTGACTGGGTGATGGCATGGTCATAGGTCCTGAATTTAAAGAAGAGAGAAATCAATACACAGCCTACAGCCGTCTGGTTACATCTCCCCAACTGCCTATAGAATCACACTGGGGACTTCGATTACTTTTTACTTTCTGGGCTTTCTGGACAAAAGGTTCATATTACAGTGTATGACACATTAGGCTTTATCTGGACTCTCAGAGGAGTTGTAGTCAAAAGACCACTGAGATAAACACGATTGCCAGCATCTGGGTGTCCTGCTGAGGAGGCTGTTCCTTGTATATTATATGCTCCCCGCTGGGAACACACCGACAAATATAAAGCTCTGTTTTAGGGAGCAGCTAATGTCAACAGAGGTGCCTGCACCACATGACTTGATACATCAGGGGAATCCAGCCGGAACACTTCCTAGGCTGCACAGAAGAGGCATAAAAAGTCAGATGACTGCAATGATTTTGGTATCTGCTTCCATTCATGCAAAACTAAGCACAAATCTTGCCCTCTATAAATAAAAAAACTACCTTGTGTTTAAAAAAAAAAAAGACAATAAGAAGGAAAGAAATGCTCATCTGTATGAGCATTCATAGAAAAAATACAGGTCCTCTACTGATAAATATATATTCACACATATACAGACATGCATATATATAAGGGGATCTTCATCTTTTGCTTTACAGAAAACTGATTTTAATTTACAGGAATTTTTGTTGCTTTCAAACACTTTTAAAAATGCCTCATTAAATTTAGTGTTTCCTTTGCTTGGCATCAGAATATTATAAAACCAATAAAACCAACAGCATAAGAATGGTGCTAACTGCAATCCAGAGATACAGTTGAATCTTCTATATTGCTAGCATCAACTATCCTTTGCCTAAAAAAAACAACTGCTTAACAAATGAGCACTTAAAAATGCTTTTACTAAAATTTAGCATAAACTGTTAAGCGTGCATTTGGTAAACTTTGCACCGGAATTTTAATTAAAGCCACCAGCTGTACAAACTGCATTGTTTCTGCTTCTTTTTTCCCCTCTATACATTAGCTTTCTCTCTCCCCAGTTTTAAGTGAAGAGGCAGATTTGTCTGAAGCTCTGGCCAAAGCCAAAAATCAAAGCCAGTTCCATTTCCTGGGATGGCTGTGAACACAGTTTACAGCAAGGAAATACACCCACGCGCATTAAGGATGACCTTGGGAGCATCAGTTCACTGGCTACACTTCTGGCAGCTGAGAGCTGGATCATCAAAAATCCTCCTGAACATGGAAACGCATGCAGTGTTGGCAGAGAGACAGTGATCCAATACACTCAGCAAAGGCAGGTTCAGGGAAGGAATAAATAGAAAAGCTCATGCTTACAGTCAAAAGCAGCCAATTCTCTCTCATTCAGCCTTGGAAATTGGCAAAAACAATACAGTATTTCCCTGCTTCATTTTTCCTTTCTGATGAAACTTTCCCCATCAATCCTGCAGGTATAAATACAGCTACATAATCCATGACAGCTGGTGGAGGGCAGTTTCACTGAAACATACTGGCTTATCTGGAGGACTTTTGCCAAAAAATGTGTCCTTTTTTATCTAACCATAACAATGACATTCTTACAGTGTTCAAATATGACAATACTACATTAATGCTTACAAAACATTATTCACCAGATAATTCATGGCAGAATAACAGAGAAGAAAAACTTAAGTGAACTTGGAATATACTGACTGCAAAAGCTATCCACATTAAGGCAACATCCAGAATTTTAAGTAAGCAGCTACAGAGGTGACTTGGGAAAAATCTATCATGTTGGGATGCACCAAGCATACAATCCTTTAACTAATTAAAACCAAGACATTTGATTCTTTGCAAATGTTAATCATCTCTTTTTGAAATGTTAATCATCCAAGTAGCAAACTGTTTGCATTTTTGTCAAAAATTGAAATATATTGCCCCAAACTTTAAAAATTCTGTATTAGCTATACCCATCAAAAGACTTGAACTTTCACGCACTGTATACAGAGGAGCAATGAGGTAAACTACGCAACAGTAATTTAATGATCAATCCTTGCCATTTCAGAATGACAGCACTATTTAGAAAAAAGTGAAAGGAAAATAGATTAAAGTGCTAAAATAAAGACGCTTTGTTCATCTGAATAAAACATTTGTAACTCTGGTCTGAGAGGTTATCTTCATTTGCAGCCAGTTTGATTTGCCACTCATCTTCCTTTGGGAATCGTTCTGTTTTAAGTGCAGTAAGAGATTATTTATTTGCAAAAGCCAACAGAGGGTTATTCTTTCCTCAAAAAACAGAGAATGACATTGCTGTACAAATGAAAGAAAATGTTAACAATTCCTGAAAATTCTCATAGGTGATTAAAGGCATCATGCCACATAGCACAAAGTGATTAGCACTGATGTGGCATATATTACATTTTAGGCATAGTTGAGCTTTTGCACTGTTTCTCCAGCTACTAATAAACTTATTTTCAATATATTTTTCAAATATTAGAAATATTTGATCTTCAGAAGAATGTTTTAGGCTAAGAGAAGAAATTACTATCCTTCATTGAAATAACTTTTATAAATGATCAGGAAATAAGTAGGATCCCTACACATTTATTTTGAAATTAGTCTTGAAGGACAAGAAAGTGAAATTGAAGCTGGTCTTTGGTCTTATCATGTTGTTCCCTATTTCTGGGGCAGAGCTGAATACCAGCACTGAGGGAGCTGTCACCCATCTACTGTTGTCAGGCCTCCTGTCTGTGGCCGACCTACTGCGCTTTGTAATTACAAGTATTAAGGGTTTCTCCTTCAGAGGAGGTTACTCCCACAGAGTCTCTCAGAAGTCTCCAGAGAAATCTAGCTTACTGGAGCAGACCAGGACACTCACAGCCAACCCCTGCTGCAGCAGCAGTGCGAGCCCATAACAGAAACATCGGGTACTCGCTCCACTCCAAACAGGCTTTAAAAGCCAATCGAACAAAAAATGTCAACCCAAAGCCTTCTACTCCTCTTATTCTGACCTCCCTGTAACATTGCTTCTTAGAAGCCTTTTCATGAGCTTCAGTTCAAGATATTTCATACTTTCAGTTTACAATCACACTGGTAACTGCACAGCTGGAGCCAAATTTCACCATTAGCTTTATCACTATGCCATCCATGCCCTTACTCCTATCTCATACACCTCAAAAAACCTCACCTTACCAAACAAACCCTCCCCAGCCTCAGAGGAAGGCAGCTTTTCAAGCACATCCAGAAGGACCACACAGGGAATTAGCTGCAAAGCCAAAAGTCTTGGCAGAATCCTGCATTACAGAACCCTCATGCTCAGAACAAAACCCAGAAAAAAACCCCAAACCTCTTCCAGCTGACAGGCTTCTGCTAAATAAAAAATTATAAAGGTAATAATTTTCTGATGGATTACAAAGAAGTTGTAGCACTACTTATTTGTTCGAAGCTGAGACCAACTCCTTGACTTCCACTGGGAAGTCTGTGCATGGCAGAACACAACACTGCAGGACAGTACTACTGAGGGTAATATTCCAGAGACAACTAAACATCTTTCATTTCTAAAGGTGCTGGCAAGTCTTTTTCATTTTTTCCATATCATGTAGACTATTGTTCCTCTCCTGGTAAGTCCTAGGAATTGGGCTCCTCCTATCAAGTAAAGATTTTTTCATACAGTAAACCTCTGAGTAATACTTCTCTACTTTTAGGTCCCTGGCTGAAGATGCAACTATGCTGTTCTTTGGGCTTCAGAATAAAAAACTATGTCTGTCACTCACTAATTTCTCTAGGGATGTTTTCCCTACCAGAGAAAATAAAACTTAGATTTTATGTTGTTTCCTCTCTCTCACCAGGTCACATTACAATCAAAAAAAAATGGAAGACAGTAGGGTACAAGTATGAGCCTAGCTTAAAAAATTTTAAAAGCTCAATTTCTTTGAAACTAATAAGAAAAAAGAATAAGGAAAGAAAAAGAGGCAGGGGGGTGAGAACACTAAAAGTCACGGTTGCCACCTCCTAACTCACCCAGGGCATAAGCCAAAACAATTATGGAGAGACATATGTCGATGGCAATAAAACAATTACTTGCATTCTGTGCCTATTTTAAATATTAAGTGTTAGCAGCATGTTGCTTAGAAAATTAAAAGCCTCCAAATTTTAGTTTCAGAATGTATGAATAAAGCACTGCATATGGAGGAAAGTCAAGCCCAAACATTTCTTTGTTTGCATATTGAATACCTATAATATCATGTAATAAAAACCTTACAGTTTAGAATGAGTCTAATACTGTAACCGATGAGTAAAATTTGGCATTGAGGATGATCATATACTTGCTAAGTCTGATTGTACACTAAAATACACAGATGCATAACAGATTATCTTTTAAATATCATATACTACACACATAAATGCAAGTGCTGGATCTAATTTAACAAGATTTGTGGTTATGAACACATGGACACCAAAAATCCAGCATGAATGATAAGTTACAGTCCAATGCAGTTCCAGCTGGCTAAAATATAAACACTTCTTTCCCAAACTGCAGTTGTTAGTAAAATCAGTACAGAAAATTTCATTATACCCACAGCAAATGCACATTTGACATTTTACTCCTTCCTAAAGCAATGCAGCTCTCCCCCAGAAACAGGGAAGAAGATAATAACACTCAGGACCAGCTTCAGCTTCACTTCCTCCTCTTTCAGGATGGATGAAAAGTACGTGCTACTTATTTCCTAATCTTACGTAAAAGAAGATTTAAATGAGGGATAGGATTTTCCGGTTTTAGTCTGGAATGTGCTTCTGAAGCTCAAATATTTCTATTGTGTCTTCAAAAAAAACCACTGGGCTGACCTAGAAGATGGTGAGTCTGGAGACCACGTCTGTGACTGAATTTGATCTCACTTTTATTCTTTAGCACAGCAAATATGCATGCAAAACACAGAGAAGGAAAAGTGGTAACTCAGGTAAGAGAAGGATGTGTTATTGCAGTGGTCAAAGTGCATTCAGGCAGTAACAAAAGCAGCACCAATTACTCCTGTTTGTAACAGGCATAACATTTTCTCAACCGTCTTAATATAATGAAAAATAATCAATTTGCACATTGGGATCCATGTTGAAGCTAAATTCAAAGCATTACAAAAGACATATTGCCCAGCTAAACTGATGCCATGTTAATTTTCTGTTGAGCATCTTTTTAGGAAAAGCAATAACTTTCCAGTTTACAGTGAATGTTTCTTACGTTGTTGATATCACTATACCTATAAACTGCAGCACACTGAACATTAATCACATCAGCAAAGACCAAGTGACAATGACTGATCTTTGGTATTAACTTCTGGCTGTTTCAATATGTATTCAAAAAAACTCTACCATCTTATTTTAGAAGGATTATGGTGCTAATGCAAGCCACCCATATTGGCAAAACCACCAATAACTCAAGGATTTGGTACATATAAAACAAATTAATTTGTGTTTCATACTTCCAAAAGAGACCCTTGTGAAATATTGCCGAACCCAAACTCAAGAAACAAAAGTTAAATATTTATAAACAAGATACATTGGAAGCCCAGGAAATCCTTATGGAAGACATACTCCAACGTGATTGACTACTCATATACAGAGTATGACATAGGATGGAAACGAATAAAAAATAAACAACATACTCCGTTACTCCCAACATCTGCAAAGCCTATATTAAACTTCCTAAATTACACAGATGTAACAGCATGGAGCTCTTAAGCCTTGAGTGCATAGTGATGAGATTGCGTTTGTGTTTCTGTGATCCTGAAGTGAACAGTTAAAGAACATACATCTCTGTACTGTAACTGAACAAATCCAGAAGGTTTGTGTTTCTATTTGTGAGGACGTCTGATGTGTATATCTGCAAGACAAATTAGCCACTTGCCAGCAGTTTACCAGGATGTCTTTAATATCTCTATTTTTAAAAAAATTAATTAATTATTTTTAAAGAAAACAAAGCAGATTGTGGATGAGATGTTACAAAAAATGCTGAAATTCTTTAAAATACACATGAACATGGGGGTAAGAGAAATTCAGATAAACAACAAGGAATAGCAAAATCAAAACAAATTGCACTAACTTCAGAGACAACTTATTTCTGGAAAAAAATACCAGGTTTTACCATCTCATTTTAATCCCCAGGTTTCTCTCTCACCAGAGCATGTTCTGTACCACCCTGTCCACACTCCTCACCAAATGTGACATTCCTGCCCAAACACTGCAGCATGAAAGAAGAAGAGGAATGGATGAGCTATGTAAACTCTAAAAGTATCATTCTTGCACACATAAAAAAGTGAACCCAGAGGCTAAAACCAAAGCAGACCTTTATCAAAAGTCATCAATCAAGCAAGAGCACACAAACATACTGACCCCTATATCCATCTCCCAACTGAGATTATTAAAATCCCAGGACTCCAGAAAAACGTTGTTATTACAAGGACACTACTGCAGAGAAGTAATGATTTTATTACTTTTTTTAAAAAAACTTTTGGCCCTCACAATGTACAAATAAGAGGTTTTCTTCATTCCCTCCTCCTCTTTTGCAAGTCCCCTGATGTGAAGTCCAAAAAACAAAAAAGTACTGAGATGGTGAAATGAATGCATATCAATAAGAAAAGAAAGAAACACTGCCAACTTAAGTGTTCCTTCATAACAGAGTCCAGGGTCAAGCACTGCACATGCTATCCTCCTAGGAACAGAGGTGATGGAAAGCACTATTTTGAAGGAGGAGAGAAAATTCTCTGTGGAAACAAGTTTTTGGAAAGCCCAGGGTTCAAGACCATGCAGTTCAAGACCATCACTGAAGTTAGATCTTCCTGGAGGTCTCAATGAAACAAAGTCCTATAGAAAAGGCAAAAATTCCCCATCTGTCCAATTCCACCAACTCAAGTGGCTACATGAATGTTATCACAAATGAGTGATATGCATTACAGAAAAAGCAGTACAACAGTTTTGTAATAGTTTTAGAACTAAGTTCCAATGACGCCTTTGCTTGGCAACACAACTGAATCTTCATTTTTTTAATCTAAATAATCCCTTTACCATTACAGTCATTGATCCAGCTCAGTGTTGCTCCAAAGATAGATCATAACAAAAAGACAGCACTTTCACTTATTAAGTACTTACCTCCTGAAGTCTTTTCACTTACAAGGAAACAACTCCCCCCCAAGATAATCCTCTTTTTCTGTAAACATCTGTCTAAAACTGTCTACATTCTGTAAGAAAATTCAGTATTTTAATCATCTGAAAGAAGAAAGACTGGAAATTAAAGTTATTTATCAAAAATCACTAAAATTCTTTATTGCAAAGTATATTGGGGGATTGAAACCAGATGACCTTTAAGGTCCCTTCCAACCCAACCCATTCTATGATTCTAAGATATTTTAGCATTACAGAGGATTCAGTGCCCACAGAACACTACAGGACTCTGCAATCAAAGTCCAGGTCAGTAAAAACATCAAACATCCTTTTAAACCAAAGAAAATCGAAAACCCTTTCAGTGCAGCATCTTTGTTCTGTATGCCATTTCTCTCCAAAATGTAATGCTACTATGATGTCATTGTAAGCATGAGAGCTCTAAAAGCACGATAGAAATACTGGTTTCAATTTTATTCTGCATTATTATTTGGAAAATATTTAGGAAAATATAATGAGCCCAACAAGAGGCTCAAAATCTAAGAGATCCTGTCTGCCTTTGTGAGAAACCACAAAATCTTTAGCTTGAAGCTACTTGGGTTACACTTTCCACTCTTTTTTTGGAATGGTTTCTCATTTTCCATACCCCATTTCTATTGGTAGACTTTTCCATTCAGTAAAAAAGGAAGCTGCTGGTTATTTAGAAAGTGACCTTCAAGGCTAACAAGAAAATCTACAGCTAACAGACACAAAAAAAACCAACACAATCCAAGAACAAGAGTACGCACAAGAATTTTTTTCCAAATAGACTTCTCAACACTGTAAATACCAGCCACAGTTGTGACAAGGCTTGACAGAAGCCAATGGGTGGGTTGCCAAACCATTCAAGAAAATCCAGTACTGTATTATTCCTGCTCTAGAAATCTCATGTCCATTGGGAAGGACTACAGAAGAGACAGCCCTCTGGGAAGAGGCACACCTCAATCATCATCAGGTTCATATTTTACCCTTAAAGCAGTTTTGAAGTGTTCAGGGCCAGGTTGGATGGAATTTGGAGCAGCCTGCTCTACTGGAAGGCATTCCT
>NW_008240228.1:815915-822100 GCF_000691975.1 Corvus brachyrhynchos
TCCTGTCTAAGAGTAGGGGGTTAAACGAGAAGATCTTTAAGGTTCTTTCTAAACCCAACCATTCTATGATTCCATGAATTAGAGGGAAAGCGACTGTGTTGCAAGCAGGTGAAGGTCACAAACCAAGGACAACGTGAAAAGAAGGCATCTCTGAAGTGAAAAACATGATCAGGGAATGCAACAGCTCTTTTAGTGTTTTGTTCTCACAACTATTTCATGCAAATTTATCTAAGCATTTTCTGTGTGACTTGATAGAAAGTTCATTGTTTTAATGCACACGTTAGGCAGCATGATCTTTCTGCTTCTGTGTTCCTGAAAAGCAATGTGCTCTGACATACATGAGAACATGGTCATATTTCCATGGTCTGCCCTAAGCTGATGAACAGCAAGTCCACTCGTAAGAACAGGGAAATGAAAATGCAAGAAGAATGATTCAACACACAGAACTAATAGTGCTCAGAAAGCGTTGTTAGTCCCATAACATTACTGTCATAGGAAATGACAAAATCAAAGATACAAGTGGACTTGCTAATTTAAAAGAAATCAAAATTCCTGGCTGGAGTGCAGGGAGAGGTGACATTTTACTTGTTTTCTTTCTATTTATTTTACAAATTCGATTACATGAGTGGAAGCCTGTAAGTGAAATAGCTTCCGTGAGCAAATTAAACAGTAAAATTTTGTTCTATAAATCAAGCATCACACATTAATGTGGAAATTACTTTTTATATTTTAAAACAATCTGTACAACAAAACAAATATTACCTTGCAAGAAATTCCAGGGCCACACAGCCAGTGCTGCTGACAAAATAAGGTCTGTTAGTCTTCAGCAATTAATTACATCTGTATATATTGCTTTGAAAATCCCAAACCTGTAACTTTTAACAGAAAATGTCCACTGGAAATATCTGCCAGGAACAGCAAAAAAAATTAGTTTAAAAGGCATAGCTGAGGCCGGGAGTTAGAATACCTTAAAATACAAATGTGGATGATAATGTCCTGCAATGTGATGACATGAGGTGCCAGAGACTTTTCTTTTTTTTTTTTTAAATGGAAGGGAATATATTAGTATGGATTCTCAGAGGGACACACGTAAGACCAGACATCTAAGTACACTTTCAGAGATGTAATCACAGGATTTTCCCACATAACAAGACAAGCAGTATCCCTTCCAAAAACCAGCTTTGACACACCGTAGCCAACTTTTTAAAAAAGCAAAACCCCACAGCAGTTCCATGCTTTGTCACAGACTGATTTCTACTCCCTTGTAAACATCAAGCTACTGGAACTAAAACCAAATGAAGACACCTCCAAAACATCAGTCTTGAAGTGCCACCAACGTGGTTGGTTTTTGAGGAGCTCCAGGGGCTTGCTAGGCTGGTGAGAAACTCATTCCAGGGTTGATCCACCCTGGGGAGGCAGGGACTACCCACATCCATCACCATGGATGCTCTCACCTCAGATCTTTCCCCTTCCTGCTGCACTGTGGCACAAGTACAACACCACTCGTTCATTTACAGTGTGTCTGTCATGAAACCAAACCCAAAATGCAAGCAACAGCAACTTTATTAGCACTTACTGATCCCAGGGGTGATAAATATGTTTGTTTACTTCTGCATGAGCAAGGCTGGTGGTAAAAGGGAAACTGATCAGACTCTTAAGTGGCTGAAACTCACATTAAAAACCAAATGATAACATAATCCCAGGAAATTGCCAGGATATAGAGATTGAAAGTGCTACAGTACCCAGGGCCATGCTGGCATCTTGCCAACAGCCTGAGGGTCAAAGCTATTATTCTGCATGTATATCTACATAAATTTACATCTATTTTGCATAACAAGCATAGCATTAAATACACTTTAGCGAGGGACTGTCCTGGACTAGTTTACCCACTCTTGCAAGAGCACGTTGCTATTATTCCTATATAATAGCTAATTAGGTTTTACAATGCAATCTTCTGGGAAGACTCAGGATCACGCCACAGGAAAGTTACTCCTCAGCTTACAAAAATGTGTGCAAGAGGATCAATGCAAACAGCTGGGATAGACTATTTATTTATTTTACCTAGAGTGCAGATCCCTTTTTCCTATGTGTGGCATTACGAAAAGTCTTAACTGTTTTTCTGCTTTATTCCTATGGCTCGTCCCAAATTCAAGTTTGGATTTGGATTTTAAGTCTTTTTGTACAGAGAATCTTCCTATCAATATTCAGAAAAAAAAATTAAGCAAAACTTTTTATCTATCCCCCTATGGACAGAAACATAATCTTAACTATGGTATATATGGTTATAGACAATCATACAATCACATATAGATGTGCTGGAGAGCCAGAAAGCATTCCCACAGTAAGAGGTGAAAAAAGTAATCACATAGTTTCCTGGAATAAATATATGGATGTACCCTCACATTAAGACACATTAGCACAATCAATTCCTCTGCAGCTACAATCTGAGTAATTGCTTTTAACCGGTTTTGTGGGATGTTTTACTTTCTGAAACTATCAGAGTCCAAATATATCAAACTGCAAACTATGAAAAAATATGAGTTCTATTGTGTTTGCAGAATGTTATACAATTTCAGAAAGCAACTAAACCTGAGCTATGCATAATAATTTCTTTTAAAAAATATTATCTTGTGCCGAATTTCTCAACTTCCCTCTCAATTAATCTCTTCTACTCTTCAGTCAGAGATTCAGGATTGGATGTTTTGTAAAGCTGTCCAACTCACTCAGAAATTTCCAATAGACAAAAATAATCCAATGGTTTCTGATATTATTGCAAAATAGGAAATAATTATCTGGAATGAAAGAGCGAAGACTTGCACAAACTGCAGAAAACAGCAAGGGAGCTACAATCAATGTGCTTCAGACTATACACATGAAAAATCTGAATTTAAACTATTATCCCTTCCTAGTTTACATGTTTGAGGAACATCTCCAAATTCTAGGATATCAAACTTCTAATTAGGATTAAAAAATGCAATCCTGAAGAAGGATTAGATTGTCTTTACAGTCCAGGTCTACCTGCCCCAGGTCTGCCCTCTCTGAACCCATCCTGCCTTCTATCCTGCAAAAACAGACACCAAATGCCAAACATACATTATGCCCCTCAGGACATTAAGGCTAGGCTATCATTTTCTCCTGGTTTTTTATGCTGTAAGTCTATCTGATTTTATTTAGAGATTCTTTCGAAAAGCTTGTGTTTTCACACTGCCTTTTGCTTTGCAAAACAGCCAACTGACAAAGTCAAATCTCTTCAGAAATCCTACAATAATAAACTATGGATACAGAAAAGAGGTTGGGAAACTTTATAGAGTAACAGATGTCACATTTAAGCTTCCAGGTAATTAGACAAAGGCAATCAGAATTTTTTTTTCTTCATTTTTAAAGACAGTTTCAGACACTATCTGTAATAAGGTAATTGAAACACTTTACTTCTCTAAACAGATTGCTGCTGGGAAATGAAACTGATACATCTTTGTACAAAACCACACACTTTGCCACACTGCCATACATTCCCTTCATCCCTCCAGTCATTTTCTTCTCATCTGTCCAGCTATATGTCTCACAAGCATCCACTACCAATGTGTACTATCACAAACTCGAGCTCTGTTACCTCAGCAAAGTTTATAAATTCCTTATGCTTCCTTATGCTCTCTGCAAAGAATTAAAATGACATTTGTTTGGACAACCATCACATTTACCATGTTAGCACAGTTCTGCTCAAGCAGACAGTTCCATCTTTTCACTTCCAGTCCTGTATTTTAAACCAGAGGAGATGTCTTAATGTGCTGCAGAGTCTCACAAATACAGCAGCAGCAACAGCAAAGGTTTTATTTTTCTTTATGTTGACCTATGCAAATAATATATAATCTGGGTACTTAGTTTTCTCCTGATTGCTGCCACTGAATGCAAAGCAAGGAAGGGAAAAGTGGGGTGGAGGGAGATAAACCCTTGAAGGCTGATGGTTTGTAATTTCTTCTGCTACTGGTACATACATGGCAAGAGATACAAAAGGCAAGCTCACTGGAATTTAATCTTATTATGATCCGTTTCCACCCAAACTTCACAAGCCTGGATGTAAAACCGACACTTATCCGAGCCGTGTCAGCCCCCTGCAGCCCATCTGCACTTACAGGAGCTGCAAATTCGGCAGCAGGCATCGACAGCGGAGGCAACACTGCCTGAACCGCACCGACACAACGGGGACTCTTTATCCTTCCCTAACCCAGGCTGAGAAGCACTCAAAATCTTCCTGAAGTACTTCTATCACTGTCTGGGGGAATTATCAGAGAATTAGAGACAATATTCGAGAATGGAACACGGTGCAGTCTGATTGGCATAAAAGCCCAACAGACTGTTTGAGGAATAGTTTGTTCTTCTAATGTTGACACTGTATCATTTGTTTTTGGAAACTCAACACCACCACCAAGTAGCATCTTCTTCAAATTGTCTTGAAAGGTCTAATAACTCTCTTTATTTGGAATACCTTTTAGAAGGAGAAGAAAATAGATCCATTATTTGTAAAGCAGCATATATCTGATGACTTTGATCTGTACTGATGCAATACCCTTCACGGATAAAAGCAGAGCTGTTAAAGAGGAGGAGTCATCAGATGAGTATACACTATATAGCAGCTTTTTGAAAACACATTTCTACTCAATTACCACTTACAGTGATAGCTAATTTTAGATATTAAAGCACTGAACTTTCTGTTTTCATGCTACGAAATCCTCTCCAATTAAAGCAGAATCTATCCAAAATGTTCCCTAACACATTTTATATATTTTTCTCTGCTTAAAGCTGTCAGCTTGCTTGCATTAATACACAAGGCAGAGGCTGAAACACAGATTAAGTATTCTATTAATTATAGATATCTGTTAAATTCCTGCAGAAAAATGAAATTACAGAATGGCAGGGGTCAATGTATACTGTAGAGCTATAACACGATAGGGGACACATTATTGCTCTTGATTTGGTTGTCTTGATCCAGGAACTAGCTGTGTGGTTCAGTCTTAGGCATTAGGATACCTCTTTCAGGATTTCTGACAGTATTTTATCTGATGTCAACTTTGAATTGTTCATTTGCACACATATCTATACTATTTAAAAATGAGATGTACAGGGTTCATTTTGGAGGGGGCTGGTTTTGGGGGGTTTTTAAGTGCTGTAAAACCACATGATAAATAACACATACTCCTGCACAGGATACAACCCAGCCACACGTGCTTAGCATACAAGTTTGCACAGATGCTGACCCTTCATCTGGGTTATGCTTTGTCTTTCATTTTGATCATCACAGACTGTTTATATGAAAACTGAAAAGTATTTTTAAAAATAAATCCTGACACATTTCTCCACTATCTGTGGCTGTGCAGTTTATGTGCAGTACAGACAGAACTCATTAAGAATACATACAAGATCAAGAAATGCTTATGAAAAACGTAAGCAGATCAGCCCTTAAAAAGAAACAGCCTTGGGGCTTTTATGATGGTCAGAAGACTGGAAAACTGAAACACTTCAGAACAATTATTTCTTTCCCAACTGCAATGAAGGTTGCCCCTTAAAATTAGAACTTCAGTCATAAACCAACTTAAAACCTGTGTAACAGTCTAAATCCAAATCCCAAATACCACAGGCTTTCCTGACAATACTGGCTGGATGTGACCTGAAAACAAGATCCAGACTCTAAACAATTCACAAAAGAATTGATTTATATCACATCCTTTTTCCATGCAATGTGAATTTATGCAATTTTATGAATCTGTATAACATTGGCCTTTTGGCAACTGCATACAGATACATCAGAGTATTTATTTGGGTTAGGTGTTTTGTTGTTGTTGGTAACTCTGGGTATCATCTTCCCTATCTCTTTTTATCTCCCTATTTGTTACCTGTAATATTGAAGTCAGAAAATTCAGTAGTCTTATGGGAGACCAGCTATGTTGTATGATTGATTTAAGAGAAAATGAATACATCACTTTTTGAATTTTTATACTGACAATAATAATGTAGAAAATAAAACTGCTCCTCCGACTCTTCCTTGTACCTGGCCACATTCTTCTAAAAAGCTCTCCTATTGTGGCCTGTATAGCACCTCTTACAGGATGGACATCTTCCCTGATCAACTTCAATCTATGTTCCTAGAGTCATCCTCTGACTGTTCCTGATTGTTCAGTTAAGCTTGTAGG
>NW_008240228.1:822385-858660 GCF_000691975.1 Corvus brachyrhynchos
GGAAACGACCCCATCCTTTTGCATATATGGTGAGACTCTAAACTCAGAAGTACATCTCTGAGAAAGAATGTGATTCACTCACCAGTAGGCTTGCCTGAAACTGTGAGATGCCATGTCAGATTTTCCTACATCTCATTCCAGGAAAGTCAATTATATTTTTGAAGGGCATCCTTCCCATAGTTGAATTCTTTACATCATGTAAGCCACATGTTCATGGGTGCATAACAAGGAACAGAAATTTGCATCCTTTCTACAGCTGCCTGTTAGCTATTTTCAAAATGTCTTTGGAGTTGACATTGTTTTACTGTACCCAGTGATAAACTATAATGGACTTTGACTGCATTTCCCTTTCAATACACACTATGATCAAATAGCATGTTCACAATATTCTCTTAAAAATGCTGTGGAAGTTTTAGACTTCCAGTCATTAACTACTCAAGAGTGGGTTTGCAGAGAAACCTTAGGTATTCCACTCCTGCCTCCACAGACATCACAGAACATTTCAGTTTATTTGACTAACCACTAACACTTCTTCTTTCATATGAAACCATGTCTTATGTATGCTCGAGAAGTGACAATACTGGCAGTATTTTTTTTTTTCATTTTGGGTTTCTTCTGCACTGTTTGCATTAGCATTTCTTTCACACGAATATTCACAGCCAGCCAGTTCATTTGAATTAGTTGTGCGGCTTGTCTTTTTGTGCTCTGCTACTTTTTCCATCAGCTTTTCCACTGAACTTTCATTTCAAGATCAATAGACTTAGCTTACTGCAATGCAAGATTTTCCTGCTACTGCCACTGTCATTTTAGTCACCTTTAGTAGCTTACAAATTCAGTCTCATTTGGTGAAACTCAAATGGCTTAACAGGTGAGGTATGAATGCAAAGTGTTATTTTCTTTTTAATAATATATTATGAATACAAGCCTCAAAAGGGGCAAAGTAGCTCTAGTAGCTGTGCCCTACAGTAGAAAAATGGATTTATCTGATACATTCCATTATGCTTCACAGCCCCAACACAGTAGCCTTGAGTTTATTTGACTAAATCTAATCAGGACTGATGCTACTACCAAAAAAGCAGTAAAATTCAAATATAAAATTTGAAACCATTCTTCCTCTTTTATGCTTTATACGGGTGCTCTCTGCATCACTGTAATGATGCAGCAGAATTTTCCATGAAGCCAATCTGATAATAGCATAAACTTCCCCAGAAACCCAAACCTAATAATGAAAAGCAATGGCACTGGGAAAAATCAAGGTGTTAGAAAAGCTGTCTGTAACAAAGGCATAACAGGAAAATGTTGTCTTCATTTGGACCAGAAAAAGATTTTTTGCCTTTTTCTACCCCCATCCCTTGTGTAGAACACAGTCAATACTAAAATATGCTTGGTAAATAACTGACAGTTAAAAGTCTAACACCACCTCCCTGCCAGCAGTAGAGCAGCTAACATACTCAAATACTCACTAAAAATGAATTGTCTGAAAACTAATAGGGATCCATTTAGTTACTGAAATGGTTTTGCATTGATTTCTTCCATTATCATCTTTTGTATGTTAGCATGTGAGCAAAACTGAAGACAGCACTGCAATTCCAAAAATTGATATTTCTTCAGTTATCTAGAAAACCTGCTTGTTTTTTGGTTTGTTTTTTTGTTTTGGTTTGGTTTTTTGTTTTTGGTTGGTTGGTTGGTTTGGTTTTGTTTTTTTTTTTTTTGTAAAGCCACACCAGACTGAATTCCAGCCTCTGCAATGGATAAGTTTGGAGGTTTTGTTTTTTAAGACTGTATTAATGTGAAAAAGCACTCCACACACATCAAAGGCAGCCCTGCCTTCTCTCACATGAGCTTCCATTAAAGCTGATGTTCGCTGGCCAAAAATCCAAAGCCCTTGTCACTCCTAGGCAGTGTGATTTAATTTGCTGGCTGTAGCACTACAGGTGGACTGGCACACATGACTGACTGATCAGCTGCCACCAGCCCACGTCTGAGTCAGCATGGGGGGGTTCACCTTGCACTTGCAAGGTCAGTGGCCAACAATCCCCTCTCCCTCCTTGCCGCAGCAGCAGTAATTGCACAGGTATGTCGAGCAATTTAACTCACTAGAATGTCAGAACTTCAACCTTTTTTGACATACACCAGATTTCCAGATTTGGTCTACATTGCACAAACATGACATTTCCGTGCTTCCCCCAGCAACTCTCTTTCAATAATGATCAAGAAATAGAATAGAGTAAGGAACTAGGGCAAAAAAGACAACCACAGAACAATTCGGTGCTAAGACTCCCCTTTAACTCATGAGCATAAGACAAGGTGATGTATTTAACTAAAAGGGAAAAAAAAGTTTTCTAAACCATGAAATAATAAATTGTTCAATGAATCACATTTTTTACGAAAACTTTCCTATTGAAAAAAAATGCAGGGAAAAGCTGGCTCAACAGAGCTGGCCTATCCATCTTAAAATCCAAAAGAAAATAGAAACATGAAATAGGAAGGAAGAAGGAGAAGCTATCAGCTTCAAACTATTGTAATCTTAGGATGTAAAATTACTTTATTCCTGTCACCTTAAAAGGGACTCTTGGCTGAAAAACATGATAGGAACCATGACCGAACAAGACATGTTGCGCAGTTAAGCAATCACAAATCACACTGAATTTTGATTTTAGCAGGATGCCATGGAAATAGAAATTAAACATCTACAATTCCAGAGAGCTTACAGCCAGATTTCATATCAAATAATGTCTGCAGCTAAAGAAAACAATAATGACAAACATCATTTCACAGAAAAATGTATCTCAAAGTTTATAAGTTTTAAGCAACTTCATATCTCTCAACATATTTTATAAATCTTCTATGCTTGTTACAAATTTAAAAAAAAAACACCAAACCCCTTACACCAAATGAGACAGTGGATTTTCTGTCCACATAGTATTTGAGCTAGAAAGAAACTACATATCATGTTCCTGATAGTAGGTAATTGTGAAATTAATTGTGTATCTTAATTTGAATTAAAATAGGAGAATTAATCTGAATTAAAATAGGAGAACCACTTGTAGTAGGGCTAGGCAGAATAAGGGTAAAGGGAAGCTGAACCTGAAACCCTCCCTGCTAAGCTCCCTTCTGGGGAAGCTGTGTATGGATACTGTGACCCTGAGTGCCCTCTGGCAGCCAGGTATGACCAGCTGCTATTCCCTTTTCAGGCATCACCCAGGCCTGGCTCTACGTCCAGAAACTGGGATCCATGTATGGCCAGAAACCACCCAGAGCTTCTTCCCAAGCAGCAATCAAAGTTTCCTACCAAGCCCCTGCAAACTAAGGACTGTTCATCTGAAGAACAGACTAGTACAAAAACCCATCCAACTTAAGAGCAATCCAAGCCACTGCATTTGAGGATTTACAATTGTTTGAATTTAATGCAAGCTCATAGGTGTAACGGAAAGTCATTTAGCATCTGTTGGCTTCAGTCTCCAAACCATTCCATGATTTTCAATTCCCACCACCCCACCCAACGTACCCGATCACGCTGCATGGCTTCCCTTAGTATTAGACGTTCTCAGAAATCAGTCACCTTAACAACACACAATACTTCCCTAAGCTTAGACATGCCAGAGCAGTGAACCATATGAAAAACACTAACAAGTAAAATCTCAGCTCACCCTTAAATCCACCACCCACAAAATCCCAGTGCCCAGCCTCACTCCTTGCCCTGCCTCAGCCCATATAACCATCTTTCCCTGGCACCTGTAACAGCTGCAGGCATGTTCTTCTGACCACCTCCCACTCTGTGACCTTTGAAGCTCTTTGCATACTTTCTACAGAACTTGGCTTAATCTAACCAATAATTGATTTAAACTTCAGTACAAAACTGTGTTCACTGCTTGAAATCCTACTGGAATTTGCACTGCTAGATACAGGGGAGATAAAAGTTGTAGAGCTGCAAAGTTGTATATCTAACCCACCCACTGTGGGCATAATCCCTAAACTGTGGATAAAGAGCCAGCACCTTCAAAATCCCTTTCCCATTCTCCCTTAGTTCTCAGAGCTGATCTATTGCTCAAGGTCATAACTCATGCATACAGAGTAACAAGCAAACAGCAGCTTCTATATCCAGAATGTCCCTTCTGGACTCACAGAGCAGCTGCAAAAACACATGTTGGCCAACCCCACTGGATGTCCTGCACTTGGCAAACAACCACAAAGGGATGAGGGGGAGTAGGGAATAGCCAAGGGAGATGAAACAAAATGGGGGGAAAAAATCCCCAGGAGAGAAAGGAACAATGGAAAAGAGCAACAGGGGGAAGATGAGAAGGTCACTGCAAGGCAAAGAAAGAAAACTACAAGAGAGTCTGGGAAAGTGGTGAGGTAAGTGAAGCATATGAGCCAACAGGCTGTGAGGAAGGTGTCCCACCATAAGCACATAATACAAGGCTCCTGATGGAAGATAGTTGGGAAAAAATGACCAGCTGAAACAAAAACCAAAACCAGTTCTGCAAGATACAAAGAGCTCACATCACACATTAGTAACCAGAAAGGCTTTCCAGCCCACAGATACTTCTGTGATCATAACTGAGAAAGCAACACACAGAAAGGTTTAAACATTGTCACTGGCTGAGTAAGTAAGTTAGGGTCGAGAGGAGAAAATGCACATCAAATGCAAAATGGGTAACATTAAACATTTATTGACAACAGAAACAAAGTTAGGCTAAGCTTCCAACAATTCTGAGCACTACCAAATACAAGTCAAGTCCTGAGATAGAGAGAGCACCAATTGAGCCTCCTACAGCTTTTAGCTTCAATGGCTCACAAGCTATTCCTTTGGGTCTTTCTTTGAGCAAAATTAGACTGCTTGAACTACAGCAGTGGTGACTCTAAATCTGCCACAGCTGGGCTGCCAGCTGCACAATGGATGTCTGCCTCGGGAAGGGCCACAGAACAGAATGAGCCACATCTCAGGGTTGGGGAGGAGGGAAATACAATGTTGTTTCCCAATTAGGTAGGACAGGATTTACATCCACATGCTCCTGTTCAGAAGAGGCAGATAAATGAAAGCTTTGCTCTCTTTCACTAAGAGACACCCATTTGTCTTCTTCAACCCAGCAAGCTTCAAGCTAAACAAGGCAAATAAAGAAATGAGGAGAAGGCAGAGGAGCGAGGCACTGCTTTTCTCTGTTGGAGAGGGAAACGCAGTGGTTTATAGTGAGGTAAAAAAAAGGTAAGAAAAGACTCTTTTGTAAGTTGTATTCACTCACTGTTCATACTACATTCCCTTCCACATTTACACCAACTTGGAGTCTCAAAGTGTAATCTCAACTGAACATTTCCTGGGCCCTAGAAAACAGAGATCAGCTGTTCCTCAGCCTCCACAGCGCAGCACTATAGCTGCTCCCAAGACACACAGCACTTACAGGCACACAAATCCCTTTCTGGATAGGAGGTAGAACTGCATTTTTAATTGCTGATGATTGTTTGGTTTGGTCTGGAAGATACCTTGTTGCTGGATTTTTTTTTTTAAGTTTTCCACCCCAGGAAATGCGTTTGTCTTTGTCTCCAGGATAACAGGTATGGTTGCATTACACTAGCACAGCTTACACCCTCTCCTGACAGCACTTGCCCTCCCAGCAGAGGAAAATCCATACTGCACAAGTCTGGAATGGTGATATGGTTATCACCACACTTACTTAGCTAAAATATACACTTTTTTCTTTTTTTTTTTTTTTTTGTAACATAGACAAGGCTTCATCTTTAAAGAAAAAGCAACATGCTTGCAACCTCAAATTTATTATTATTTTAATTTGTGAGAAAGGATTTTCTTCTAGACAATTTTTTAAACTGTGTGATTTAAGCTCACTTACAGTTAATCCATTTTTGTAATTACATTGTTTCTCTCACTATAGATCAACAGTTGATTAATCAGTCTCTTCAGCGAAGCAGTGAGGTGTCTGACCTTCTTACTTGCTGTATTTGTAATGAACTTCATCTCATATTCTTCATTGAAATAAAAAAAACCTACAATCTATTTCAAGCTATTTCGAGCTATCTGACTGACCACAGGGAGCCCATCAGGACTTCACCTATGGGCAAAGCTATCAACTTTATTCTCTGTCAGCTTCCTGACAAGGCTTGCATCATATTACACATTCTTGGTGTTAACGAAGAAATATTTCAAAAGCCAGTTTTTCATAACTCAATCTGCATTTTCATGTGACAATTTTGTAGCTCCCCTGCTACAAAATTCCCTGCAGCACAAGGGCTTCCTATGAAGCTGCAAAAGACCTCCTTTAGTTATGGAAAAAGCTGTCAACACTTACAAGATATGTAAGCATTTGCATTTCTTCTGTGTTAAATGGTTGGAATCAATGATCTTAGAAGTCTTTTTCAACCTAAATGATTCTATGATTCTAACCTGCAAAGCGACTAAGTACATAAAACCCCACTAAGTCTAAACCCAGTCATTCTCTTCCACTCCCAAGCATCTGCTAGTGCAGCAACCCCTTTCATACAAAATAGGGACATAGTTCCCCATCAGAGACCAGGGCTGTCAGGCATTTTAGAAGTTATTTCCCATCTTTAAAAATAAAATCAACTAAATAAGGTGCTTTTTCTAACTGTCCTAAAAGATTTGCAAAGATGAATCCTCCATCACCTTCCCATGTTGTTTTATTCCGTTGCTATTTTAATAAACACACAGATTTTCCTAGGCTTTAGCTTTCTTTTATCCTGTTGCACTCCTCTTATAATTCACAAAGGCAAATCACATTTTTCCATTTTTTAAACTGTAAAACTACAAATTAAAAAAACCCTTACATTTCCTTCATTCTTTTCCTCAAGCTAAATCTCTCCTCCCCTGTTCATACCTCATGGAGTCACATTTTCTATATCTCAAATCATTCTCCATTGGATTTTTGGATTTTTTTTTAATTGTTGTTGTCTTTCCAAGTGGGCACACACTCCATTGCATCACCCAGGACATTAAGGAAAATACTGATCAGGTTTATGCCTGCTGATACACATTTCTTACAAGGAAATAAAGGATATGGGGGACAAGCCATGCCCTGACACTTGCCAGCTCATTAAATCCAACCATATTACAGATTTCAACACCTCCGTAGGAAACAGAAATTGGGGTGTCATAAACAACATCTTTTCATGTTTACACTAGCCCCATAAAACAATAAGGAAATAAGATATAGGTTCAGTTTTGACCCAAAAGATGTACATGGACACATGCGTAATTCAAATCCCTTTTCCCCAATCTTAAAAACATTTCAGAACTGGTAAATATCAACCCTCACAGGGACAAGTTCCTGTAAACTTCCCTAGTTTGAGCAGATAGCTGAGGCTATGAGTAAGTCAAAAATACTGCAGTTGGAGAGAAATCTCTTAATTCTCCTTTTAGAAAAAGCTATATTAAAATAGCTCTTTGGTTTGGCAGACTTATTTCCAAACATACTAAAGGAGTTCTAACTGCATACATTTAACACAGAAGAATTGAGGGGAGGGAAAGGGGGAGTTCTCCCCCAAAGAAGATAATGTATCTGTAAGGAACAAGCACACGGAAAAAGAAATAGACTGGGTTAGCCCTAACCTGCAACTTCGTTTGTAAAAGCTGCTGTTTCAAAGCTCTGCTCTTCCCAGGGTTCTGCACTGACACTTGGCTAACTGACTCACTGAATGTTCCCTTTAAACTTACATGGTGTCAATTAATAGATTATAGAAGCCATTGACTTACCTTTAAATTACTTTATGATCTCTGGTCCTCTGAGAAGTGAGTAGGAACCTATGAAGTGACAAGCTCACATCTTCATCAGCCTACAGCAAAGGCTTCCTTTGCAGTCACTGAACTGAGACTAAGTAGAGCATGGAAAATGTAACATGAGCTTCAAATACCTAGGTTTCCAGCAAGGAGTTTGGCTCACCTAGAAAACACCTGGCCACAGCCTATTTGTTCAGAAAGGCCACAGACAGTACTGCTGAGACCTACGTTGAATAAAAAGGAATCTTTATTTCTTTTGACTCAGTATTTCAAATTCAAAAGCATGAAAAGTTTAAGAATGTAGCATGTTCTGCAAATAAACTAAAACACCAGTAAATGAACAATTAGGGGGCTATTTCTAAATTGGGCTCAAGTTCAAACCAAAGGCTCCCTCAGACATCCAGTCTACTGAAGATACTCCAGTACGATCACACTGCTTCCCAGTCACTGCTTGACTGTGGAATGACAAGATGTCCTTGGTCTGGACCTTCACAATCCCACAGACACCCATGTTACCTCCAATACTAATAGCAGATACTCTACTACTATACAAAGAACAAAATCTCGGTACCCTTTGCCAGACTAGTTACCAGGACAAAGTAATGGCTGAAAATTACGAATGGCCATTTGGACGTGGGAGAAATTGGAATGCTAAAATGTAAAATAATTAAGTGGGTATTCCAAAGGATGTTCTTTATTGCTCTTCTTCACTTACTAAGCACCTGTGCAATCTGCATATTGGCCTTCATCCAGCCTTACAATTTCAGCTTCTTGAGCCAGGCTTGGCAATGGCAAACTGAAAGCACAAGTTTGCACCAAATCCAACCAAGGCACAAAGCAATGCATCTTAATATTTAGTCACTAATTATACTGCTTAAATCATTGTTCCAGTCCACATGTCACAGTTTCTTCCATAACAGTGAGCATTCCCTAATTGGAGACTCCTGATAAACTTTAAAAATACCATGTTTATTAAAGGAAGATTAATATTTTCAAAAGCTTTGTTCTTTAACAAACTGTGAGTTAGAAAACTCAGTGAAGCACCTGAAGGGATGCTATATAGAAGGGAAAGGCACCACTACACCATTAGCACACCAGCTGAAGGAACCTACTGGCCTGAGTGTCATTAAAATCACTAAATTATTTTTAAAACTCTTGAAAGACACAGAAGGGGTGATTATCCTTTCCTTCAAAATCCCATCTGCTTTGAATTCTTACAGCTTCAAAATAAGCTCACAGTTCTAATTAATTTTAATGATCCATGGTGAATTACTTAGCATCTAAACAAAACTATTCAATTTCTTAGTGGGTTTGAATCTTCTTGTTTCATCTTTACTAATTTCTAAATGCTTTTCATAAAGAGAAGCTACAGTTCACGTTGGAGGAGGTACCTTCAAGTGTGATGTATGGCTGCATAGACCTGCTGTGTTTAGGTCTCCTGGCAGGCCTATACTGAATCCAAATTAATACATAGAACTTAACCACAGATCACTTGGTGCTCCCTTTTGGAGGATGTTCCCAAATGAATGCAGATCTCCAAGTCAGAGCAGGGATAGCACAGTTAGAAGAACCAATCCACATTCAAGTGAACTGAGGGCAAGGAAGGAGAAAATCACCATTTAGCAAACTTGTATCTATGTCTCAATTTAGTTATATATAACTAAGGAAAGCTTGCAAGTAACATGTTACAAAAGGGTTTTGTTTTAAGATACACTGTATTCAACAGACCAGTTTTCTATGGCTGTAGAGAGATACAAGCAAAAAAAAATTCTGACTTCATACTCCATATTAATTTTGCCATTTAACTCAATGGGACCAAGGGTTACTCCCTGGAATATGCCTGAGAAAAGAAGGAAGTAGCAGTTCCAGTTACATTTCCAAACTTAAATAATATATATACTGCTAAACTCAATTGTTTCTCCCTGCTTAAGCAAATATTCTGAATATTATAAGCAGAATATTGGCAGCATTATCATTAACAAACCACTGTCTGATCAGCCTGGGCAAACTTTTAATTTTTACCTAAACTTCCCACCACCACAAACAGTTCTTTAGAGACCTGTCAAACCTGTGTTGAGAGAAGGTATATAAGGAGCTCACAAATCAACATTTTATTTTCCTCTACCTTGTATCACTCCTTTGCTTCTTCTCAATACCCTCTTTTGCATTTGCACTAAAAAATCATCACAGTGCATAACGCAATTCCATGAGTTGAAATCTATGTCAAAATACTATCAAACGATGCCTTTATTCCCCCCTACTCCCTTTCAACTCCTTTTTAACTCTGAAACATCTGTCATATTCTGCTTTGTGTTTTATATTAAAATCTTGTTTCTCTTACAGTCTTACAAGTTTGCAGCAATGACAACTGGCATTTAATAATTAGCTTCCCAATTTCCACAAAAGCACTTTGATTTCAGAGAATATGACCTGTGGGTAGTTTGCACACAGACACTTTACCCTCACTGATGTTTTCTGGAAAAGAAAAGGCTCATTACAATACAAATTACAATGCAAATTAAGCTAACCCATGTCGTGGACTAGTATAAATTATTAAAAAAAAAATCCCAAACAAACCTCAAAATATTCTTCTTCTGAGTCCCTATGTTTTACTGCAATGGATATACTACAATGAAGCCTTATGTATTAGAAGCCCATCATGTTTTTTCTTGCTCTAAAATCTAAATGACTGCAAGCATTACTGGAAGATAATCACCTCCCCTCTTCCCCCAAGTGAAACCATTTAGCTCTCACAAATATTTCTTCTCCCAAAATCACCTTCAGTGTTCGGTCCATCCATACAAAAAAATGGAGATATGCCTTCTCTGAAAACCACCGTTACATAACATACTTCTCATTCCACCACGTTTACTTGTGTGCTGCAAAGGGAGACGCAAAAATCATCTACATACTAAATTAAGAACATCAGGATACTGAGGGATTCCTCTGCTTTCAAAATATTCTATATTAATAATACACTATTATCTTAATAATATATTAATGACCCTCCTCCTCCCTCTCATGGAAGCTTCAGTCACTGAAGACAACAGTAGGAATGTGGCAGGAGTCAGCAATGTGTTTTCCATAATTTCAGTTGACTATGCTGAGAACAGTGTAAATGTGGGATCTTTTATTCATAAGAGTTATTCTTCACACATTACAGGGGAAAAGAGATTTGTTACAATTTGTTTGTTTTCTGGACAACATCCTCTCAGCTATGGGATTTATCCTACCTCAAATCAGCTAAAACACTCAACACTCGTAGGCAGCTGATTTAAGCTGTTAGTAGAAGAAAAATAGATTATTTCTCTGCAACCCCTTTGACAAGACCATCACTATTCATCTTCTCCTTTGCAGGTGCAAAGCTACATGGACTTGATGAGAAAGACTTTGGACTTGACAATCCAGCATTAGAGATTACAGACTAAGTCCATGAAGGGCCTCCATTTTCTATTTTCCAGACAACTATGAAGTACCTCTGAAAACAGATTCAAATAAAAAAACCAAATAAAAATCTGAAAAGAACTTCATGCTGTATTCAATGAACCTAAATCACAAAGTGTGTGCACATTCCAGCATTGAATGTATTGTATATCACTGTCCCAGTTCCTTCCTTATGTTGCTTTTTTTTGGTAGAGGGTTTTATGTTATTTTTTAGGTGGCTTTTTTTTTCCTGTTTTATTTTTTAAAAGGCTTCTCAGACTGGAACCTTGATCAATTGACTATAATTTCTCTGGTGACTTGCGCTGCTCAATTATGACATTTCATTTCAACCCTCCTCTCCCAACACCTTCCATTAATCCACCCAAATAACTACTGGCAACGTTTTTGAGATGATTGATTTTTCACATCTGAAAGACATTTGTTCTGGTATGCTAACAGTAATAAATGAGAGAGGGGCCTTCAAGAGTACAGAATGAAACTGAATGCCAAGATAAATGGTACATTTCAAAGTATAATGACTGAAAAAATTTCAGATAAACATCCTGCTTTTTTGGAAAAGATTTCTTATTTTCTTCCACAATGTATGCATCTGTTTGTTTATCATCATTTGAATACAACATTATCAGCATGATTAGAAACAGAAATTGATCTATTTGTCGTATCAACAGAAGCTCTAGCTGGAGGATCAAATATCCAAATTTGCCCCTGCTCATCAGAGAAACCTCAAAAAAGCAAACTAATATTTCAAGGACTTCACGGGGAATACGTGACAAATTAAGTCTCCAAAATAATTACAACATCCCAAAGGGAAAAAGTGCTTCTCTTGCAAATTACTCCTACACTTTTACATATCATTTAAAACACATTTTAAAAGAGTGATACTATCATAATTTATAAGATATCATGTTTCCAGGATCTAAGGGTTCCTGTTTTGAAGACCTGAAATAAATCCCCAGCCCAGGACATACTTGAAAGTAAGATCAGGACTTTTTACCCTGAAAGGTCATTCATTTTCCCAAAAAGGACATGCGTAATGGGTTCTTCTACAGGTTTTATTTTAAAATTCTTAGTTTTGATATTTATAGTTCTTTATACTTGTGTTTATACTGATAATTAATAATTCCGAGAACATAAAGTACAGGGTTCAGAAACACACATATCTGTGGGGACCTGAAATACGGGGTCCAGGAACAATTCCCACAACTGGGTACAGAGCTGCATGAGCAGTTCCCACAGATTAATTGTGCAGAGTGGGAAAATGGTGGTCAGGAAGGGAAGATAAAGGTATAGAAAATACTGAAAGAATGGGTGCAATTCCTAGAAATTACTCTTACTTCAGAGGGTGGCAGAGTCACACAGAATGATGATAAGCTCTCTCTCTCTCTTCCCAGCTGTCCAGTGAACTGTGGCATATATCTGATGCTTACTATATACCTGTGGGAATTGTATACGTTTTTCAAAAGAGAACTACTAATTTCTCTGCAAGACAAGGCAAGCACCATTCTCACTTCTTTAAAATAAATCCAGAATAAAGAATAGAGGAACTCGAAATAAAACATTTTGTTTTGTTTTTACAACAATCCAATAGGTTTAATATCTCTACATATACATAGAACTACAAACTGTTTTCTTTTATTCAAGCTACAAAACCTGTTGTCTGAACTCAAATAAGAAATACAAAACATGAACAAATTTTCAGTCAATCACTTCCCTAGCTTTATACTACTTTTTACTTCAATATAGAAATTTTTTTAAAAAATCTTTCGGCAACGCCAGAGGCACCTTTGAATCCCAAAATAGTTAGATTTGAAAACATATTTTTCCGCAAATCAAGGAAGAAAACCTAAAGAAAATCCTCTGTAAATCCCACTGGCAAAATTCTAAAAGCAAGGAGGAGGCTAAAGTCCATTAGGCAGTAGAAATGCGCCAGAAGACAAAAGGTTGCGGTAGCTCTTGTATGTTCTTCTCTTAAGAGACTTTAAACGTGTTGTGGTGCCAGCTTATGAAGTGCAGTGAGACTGAATTTTTGGAAGCCATAAAAACAAAGTAGGTAAAGCAAGGAAAAATCATCACATCTGTCAAACTTTTTAATACAAAGGGATCCAATGACTGCCAGGGGAAAAAAAAGGAATATAAGTAACTAAAAAAGCTGTACCATTTTTTCCACATACTCTATGGCTGTTATGTTCACCTCTCTCCCCATTCCCTTTAATGACTTAGTGTTTTCAAAGAAAACACTTTTCACAGAAGGATCAAGTATTAACACGATACTCACCCAAAATAGCAGTTTTATGAATGCATTGTTTAGGTATCATGACTATATATATATATATATATATACATCTTCTGCACTGCTTGAGTACAATAACAAAATCTTTAAGGAAATTAGAATTGGTATCAACATATCCCAGGATGCAAACTCAGCATCACAGTATTCAGTTAAGATTTCATTTTGTTTTCAGAAAGGACGACTCATGGAATGTCCACACAACTCAGACCACAGCACTGCCAGCAAAGCAAAAAAAACGCTACTAAGCCCAAGCAGCTTAAGTAGGAATTTAGGAAAGCCTCCTATTGAACCATGGGTCATTTTCCCAAAAGAGAAGATGTAGGCATTACAATGTGAATGAGAATAAATTTCAGAATGCATTTTAGTATTTCTAAATTAAAAAAAAAAAAACAAACAAAAAACCAAACACAAACACAAAAAAACCCACTATAAAATGCATAGTAAATATTCACATTTTCTGACATCTACTTCCATTCTACCCCTTAAAATTCTGAAACTAAACTTCAGCAGACTTCCCATGCTCTCAGCACAGAAGTATTTCCTAACTGCTCTTGAGCTACAGCTATCCATTCTTCAGTTTATATTGTCTTAAAAACCCTACAGACCTATTAAATTTACATTATAAAGTCATCCAAGTGAAGTTTGTGTGTAAGGCTGAAAAAGTCAAGTATGTCAACTCCAGCACTGTTCCATCTGCTATTCACAGCTCAAAGTAAGGTTCTTGTATTTCTTTTATATGGGCCTAATTTCATTCACTCAGGAACATTTGGAAAAACAGTATCCAGTATCATTCATGCAAGAAAAGGCTGGTCACATATTTAAATTGCCTTTTTTTACAAGTTCAAGGCTGCTTCTACACACAGGCATCACTTCATTTAAGCAGATTTAAGTATTTGAGAATGGCAGGACTGAACCTTATTGGCACAGCAGTACTTTCATATAAGCTTTTTATTTTTTTGGTCATTAAATACACAGACCATCAGCAGCAAAGCACTGCCTGATGGAGACACCAGAGAAGCACTGAGAGTCGTGATTGTATTTCACAGTTCTCAGCCATAACTGCATCAGGCCCTTGGCAGGTCAGTTATCCTCTACTTTAACTTTGGCTCTATTAACAAATGATGTAAGAAATTAAACTTAGACACTCCCCAGCCCTTCTTCAAGACTGGATTTCATAACTTTTTCTAGATGCCACATGTTCAGGGTCATAGAATTGAGACAAAAGAGCCAGAACTTGTAACAGTGCAAACTGCTGTGCTACTTCTGAGCTTATAAACTTCCTAATGCTACTATAAATACTGCTTTGTTTGTCATGATGTGTATTGCTACCACACAGCTCAGTCAGCCTGGAGGGGAAAAAAAAAGTATCAGCAGTGAACATCATCTATTCTGTTTGTGAAAGAGTTTGTTCCTGCCTCCGAGGCCATACACGTGGCTTAATTCCCATCAGCATTAGTGTAGCTTAATGCAGAATTTATAGAGAAAAATGGAGGTTTTGTATTAGCCTGAGTAAATGGGTTGCTCTGTCTTTTGGTGCTTCTTAATGAAAAATAGCAGTTCCTTCTAAGCATGCTTTGTAGTTAGACAAGTCTTTGTTGCTGCAGAGAAATGTAAATTTATGGGAATAACAAAACAAATTGATTAGTGACATAGAAACCACTTAATTCTTGCTTCCCAGATGGGAGACTGTTAAGCAACCATTTAACCTCTTTGTATTTTGTAAAGAAAATGCAAGTCTTCTGCTGAGATGCTGAAAATTCAGAATTATCATCTTTAACCTGCCTGCAGAACTCCAGCCTTCTTACAGCCCTATGTGGGGTGGGCCGTTCTTAGAGCACAGCTCTGTTCTTAGAGCACAATTGGGCTGTGCTACTAAGCAGGAAAGAGGACCAACATTCTAATTTAAAACAGCTACTAATTGGTATTTTACATTATCCACCCAACCCAAGGCAGGAAAAATGATTTTTTTTGAGTATAGCCTATGCAAATCCAATACCTAAGAGTCCAAAAAGCAGACTGTATGAATGTATGAAACCATGTTATCCTTACCTATGCAATTACACAACTGGCTACAGCAACACAGACAATTACCTGGTCTGTATTTTTACACACAAAATACTGGACACACACCCTAAATGTCACATACACATAACTCCAAGTAGTTCTAGGGCAAACAACCTGCACTGATCAGAAAGGCTTAATTCACATGCACATCTAAACACTTTTTCCAACACATCCAAATATGATAAACATGCATCAGCCACTTTGCTTCCTCAATTTTTCAATTTCATATAAGCAAATAGAGCAGACTGAATCCATAGGCATTTTAGAGCAGAATGTAGAATTGCAATTTATAGATAATTTTATAAAATGCCAATATTAAACTGTCCCTTCCTGACCAAACTGCCATACATTTATCATTCCCCTACAAAAAGCTCAGTATTTCAAAACAGAAATACAATAGCAAAATATTGAATTGACACTTAAGATAAAACGCATTTGATTAAGACTTAATAGAGTAGTCTGTGTAATACCATTGAATAATGCATCATAAGATAAAGGTAGACATAAAGCAAATAACAGTGTCAAATCTAATTCTAATGTGCATTTTTCAGCCATATTACTTATTTTATTACCGGATTTTTAAATGCACACTGAAATTCAATAAGGTTTTTTTTTCTTTTCTCACCAAATAACAATAAATTCCTTGAAGAAATTTACCTGATTTAGTCATGTTGCTAAGTTAAAATCAATGTAAAAATTTCCAGAATACTAGGTATGTTCCTTGTCTGAATTCATACTCTGAATAGCATGGCTTAGAAACAGAACATTTCAAGAAAACTTTCAAAAATGAAGGTAGAGTGTTTTCAAGGTTTTTTCTGTCCTGTGCATTGGGAAAACCTGAACTACAAGCATAAGCATCAAAATATGCAACTGATTAAATTTTTTAGCTAGAATAAGTTTTCCAAAATTCTTTCCTTAATATTCAACATGAGCCTTCCCAAACCAACAAGCCATAAGCTAATGATATTGCACACACTGAAAGTCAAAGCTCACATGCAAACACGCAATACGTAAATGTATCTTTTTCCATGTTGGTAGCAGTTGGCCTGAACTGAACCACAGCAGCAAAGCCAAAAAATACCTTCCCGTTAATTAAAGTTTAAAGATATTTACAAAGGCAAATATTTGCATGCAAAGTCAATTGCATTTTGCTTGGAAAATATATTTTATATTCAAGGTGGAAGTTTCAGAAGTGAGGTGCCCAGAGCATCTCAAATTTCACCAAGTCTCCTATACAATTTCCAACTAAAATTTTCACTAGAACTTTAACATAAAGTTTACAATAGCCTGTAGAAAAACAATTATTACTTTAGAAGATTATGGATACTGCAGATTTCTCCTACAAGCCAAGTACGCTCAGAAACCCCTGCCAGGGCAGCAAAGAAGCTCTGCAGCACACAAGAGCTGAAAATGGACCTCGTGGGCCCAAATACTGCCCTGCTGCTTTCATGGGTTTCCAAACTCTGCAGGAATAAATCCCACACAAGGAAGGATCTCCACAGCATGTATCAGTCACATTTCACCTTTAGGGCCGCAGGGTCTGGGGATGGGGGCAACATAAACATGCCAAAGAGGGAACTTGCCCTTGGATCAGGTATCAGAGAAAATCAAGACAAAGCACTGACACTCTCAAGCATTAACACTGGTAACAAGGCTTCAATTGCTTCCCAATATTTTCACTCTGGAGAGGTTTCCCTTAGTTTTCCAGCACAGCAGGCTCCCTCCCTCTTGTTTTCAATCAGTGAAACTCTATCCCTGCCTTTCATCTTCCTTTTCATTTGGTAAGTTAAATTTTTACTCTCCCTCTCCCACACATACAGAAAAATATAGCCAGTAACCATAAATGACCACTCTGGTGGCATATTAAAGCTCCTTCTTTTGCCCTGTGTTTATCTCCCTTACTATGGAGATACTGGCACCACACATACTGTTACCCTTCTGAAGCGACATATAACAAACAGAAGACAAGAACAGCAGTTTACATTTCAAAGATGTCACAAAGTTCCAGGATAAGCCACAAGGCCTATCTATACTGCTGCTGAACTCAATTACACTTTTCACTTATTCCAAAACTTTAATGATTGCATTTGATGTCATGTTAGAAGAGGTTCTGACACACAGCAGCATGTCATTTCTAGAAACCTTACTCATAATAACTCAAAGAGCTTTAGAAGTGCAACATTTTAAATGTTGAAGTTTTGTTCAATAGGTTATGTTGCCTCACGAAATATTAACTTCCTTTTTCACTGAATAAATCCTAGAGTATCAAAGGCAGATTATTGGAAAAAATTTATCCGTGTCTCTACTGCCTGCTTGCTTGTTACTTTAAGCATTCTCTAATACAATGTGTTTCTAGTCATTCTTGGTAAAAGGAAACCCTGTCCTGTACCTAGAATGGTGCTAAAGAAGAGAACGCTGGAAAACATTTTTGCTGGGAACCTCAGGCTCCAAGAGAACAGGCCTCTTGACCTAAATGAGCACAGGCCACTTCTTATCCCTGAGCCCTCTGCATGCCACATATACCCAGCTTCCATCAGATTCCATGTACAACTGCAGAGAAACCCCCAGTACAACACTTTCCCCACACTGTGTTGAAATGGAGGCTTTTAGTGATGAGCAAAGATCATTGGAGTAATAAAAAAAATTACTATTGTTTCTTTCTAATCTACATAATGGAGGTGTAAGAACAGCCCAAAAGCATTATTTATAAACTGTTAGTCCTGTAAAACTCCAAAGGAGCAACAAAAGCATCATTGTTTGGAATGATTAGCCCTGAAACAAGTATAGGGAAGATTTGCTTGTGACTGTTTGCAAGGAGTGGAGCACTACACACAACTCCAGCCATGAGTCATTGACCCACATCCTGGGAAGTCCTGCTGCAGTGAATATTGCCTGATTTTAATGCAAATTTAAATTTATTGGCTGAAAACCAGATCAACCCCCTCCCCCCAGATATTTTTCAGCAAGCTCCTATGAAAGTGAAACTTTACTCGGAAGAAAGAATAGGGTATCGAAGAACTGCATGAGAATCTGCTTATGTAAACTAAACTTAATTAATCACAGAATGGTTTGGGTTGGAAAGGACCTTAAAGACCATTTAGTTCCAACTGCTCTGTCACGGGCAGGGACACCTCCCACTAGATCAGGAATCCTCCTTCCACTATTTTCCCCAAGCACATGAACATGTTTTAAAACACTGTCATGTGTTACATTTTGATCACGAAGCCCAGCCTTTAAACTCGTAAACACAGTTTACATAAGCAGCTTTCTTCCCATCACCTCAAGAGAGCATGTACCAGTCCAGGAGAGCAGTAGGGTGTAGCCTGAGGCTTCTCTTCCATTTCCATGCACAGCCCTGTGTACTACTTCAATCTCCAAGGCAAAAAAAATTACAACAGACCTACAGATTGTAGTGCCTGCAGCTTAAAATGATTTTCAGTGCATTTTCTCAAGGACCCACCACAAGAAGTAACTACTAATGCACATTTCAAATAGCTCTCTTGGCAAAAGCAAGAAAAGGAATCACCAGAGGGTCACAGAAATTTGGAGCTGGAAGACATTATGTAGTCTCAAGCTTTCTATGCAATTACATTTCCATATAACTTCTACAAAAATAGATTTGCATATCTACAAGGCTGCTTTAGATCAACAGATAAGTATATATGAATTCTCTTCTATAAAGGAAATTCCATTAAAATTATTTTCAGTCTATGACTTAAAAAAAGGGTTTTGGACATCCACGGAAAACCATCTTTGCTTCAAATAGAACCAATCGCTTCTTGAGCTCTCCCCAAAAGACACAGAAAATTAATGACTACTATCTTTTTAAACAGAAACCTTATAATATGAAAGACCTATACTCTGTACTTATCTTCTTCTCTTTTTTTTTTTTTTTTTGTAAATTGAGACGATTCCTACCCTTTCTCCTCTTAATTCATGATTTCTAGATCTCCTACAAAGTCTCTTTTCTTCTTTGGAATAGGCAGTTTAGCTGTGAGTGAGTAGCCTCAGCACTGATACAAAACTGTTGCTCCACACCCCAAACTCAGGCATGCAATTCCTAGCTCTATGCTCACTTGGGCACTTTTTCCATCTTTATCACACTGAGGACACTGTGGTCAGCAAAACATAACTTCAAAAATATTGTTAATTTTAGAAGCCTTTACACACTCTCTCCCTGCTGATGAGCAGCCCACGATAGCCTTCATGCCACAGTAACCAGCTGAGAGTTCAATGGACATTTCTACACTTTGTATCCTTGTTGCTTTTGGCCTCACAGCAGCTGCTATGCAGTTCTACAGCTCAGTCAAAATTGCTTCTTAATAAATTTTACTTTATATTTACAACAAATTCATAAGGAGATCACATTTTGTTCCCAAGCCTGTCTTCAGACACATTATTTGGGATCTCAAAGGCTGCACTTTTTATGTCCTCTGAGTTTTAAGTTATTTATGTGTAGCTCTTTATCTTAAATGGTCCGAACATAGCATATTACTTGCTGGACAAGACGTATGCTAACCCATTGGCAATTCCTTCAACCTAGGAATTTTATTCCCAAAAGCAAACTTGCCTTTACCATTCAAGATGACAAATACCCATCGGTACTTATCTGGCTCACTCATCTTGGAAAGCCAATGAAGAAAGTCATCCTAGTGAAAATATATCTGCATTTTAACTCTAGAAAAAAGAGACTGTACTAGTTTGTTCACTTACAACTAAAGTACTTTCCAATAGGCCAATTAATTTGCTTAGCAGAAACCTAACAGAAAATTATATAGCATTTCCCCTCCAATCTGACACATAAAAATGAAAAAAAAAATCCTGGCACTTCTAGCCTAACCCACTTTCATTTAAAAAAAGAGTAATTTTTTTAGATAAAGGTCATTAACCTCTTCAAGCAAAAAAATCAGTACTATTCCAGGAGCTTGTGCTGAGAGCTGCTTCAACTCCCAGTAGTTAAAACGGAGCTGGACCTGGCAGGGTGTGTGGAGACCCCCAGGTTCTTACTCTTCTTGAAGGGCAGTAAAGCTGGCCATTGATTTAAAACCTTGT
The DNA here is from genome assembly GCF_000691975.1 of Corvus brachyrhynchos. Classification (NCBI taxonomy): domain Eukaryota; kingdom Metazoa; phylum Chordata; class Aves; order Passeriformes; family Corvidae; genus Corvus; species Corvus brachyrhynchos. The sequence goes on from NW_008240228.1 coordinate 842,983, forward strand.
AGTACAATTTACAGTCAATATTTTAAACATTCACAAACAAGATCAGATAAACAGAATATTTAATTAATCCCATTCCTAACACAATTTCTTCTGAATTTTCAGCAACAACAGCAAATGACAAGTTCTACATCATTAGTCTTTCTTGTGATTATTTTCAAAACAACTAAATTGTGATCACCAGAGGCCTAAAATACTGCTGGTCTTATTGATTATTGCTGTGCAAAGACATTTTTCTTTCCTGTGTTCTCTTTCCAGCTTTGTAGACAAAGATAACTAACCAGCAAGACAGAGTAGTGCTGATGATACACATCCCCAGATGGGCAGCAAGGCGCCTGGGTGAAGCCGAGCACCTTTGGTACCTACAAGTGTGAACTCTCCAACTGCAACAGCTCATTCTGAATCAAAACGAAACCCATGCCATAATGAAAAAAAAACCCGAAGAGATTAAATGACTTCTACTGGAAACAGCACTCTGTACCTCCAAAGTGTTTTATGAGCATCAATCTGTCAGCGTCTCAATTAGATTTTTTTAATTTAATTTTTTTTTCCAAACAAACCTTGTTTAAAATGGTAATTAATGAATTGAGCTTGAATATTCTGTGAACTTGCAGTTTTGCTTCATGAAATGCAACTTCTGGCTAGGCACAGCCATGTTCTTACTCCTTTGACTGGTAGTTAAAAAAAAATGATTAACTACACAGAAACATCATTGAGATGTTCCTTATGCACAACAAATAAAAGAATTACAGTGCAATAAACCAAGCAACAAAACAAGAGGTCCCAAGATAAACGGCTTTTTGTACAAAACATTCTGGTGGTTTGTTTGGTTTTTTTCTAATGAGCTGGGGCTACATTCATCCAACTTAACTTCTGTTTTCCATTGCAAATTCATGTGGGAAGTGCTTAATGCTGCTCCAGCCCACAGAGCGGAAATGGAGATTCCACCTCAGCAATACTCCCACATGTAGGAGTGGCACCAGGCTCACCCACAGTATTCCTTCTGAAAGTCCAACAGCTGCTTTTCTCCATGATCAGAAAGATAATTAGAAGGAACCCCAGCAAGATGACCAAGAAGGGTTCTGGTTTCAAACATGGCATTATACAAAACACTAATGCGTTTTGTGCACTGTGTGAACTGCACAAAAAAAAAAGCTTTAAACAATTCCCCCCATCTTTGCATCTTTGCAAACACAGACCCAAAACAGGTGAGAAATCTCCCCTCCAATTCAACTCACCCTGGATCAGGGAATCTTAACAGTTCACAGATCTGCTATGGGGGACATATCTATAGTACACATACAAAATCTGCCTGACCTAGGCATCTAGACATTTTAACTAGCAGGTAATCTAAAATGTATGTCTGTTGGCAGAACTAATTCTCTTTGGAATCTGTGTGCATAAGCTATTAAAAGTTTAGATAATTTACAAAAAATATTCTCCTGTGCATTTAACAAGCAAATAATGTGGCTGAACAGGGAATAAATCTGATTAAATGTAAAACTGGAAAAAACCCCTATCTACTTAGCAGACGTGATTTGTAATTTTCTAACCTCCACAACTAAACAATTTTCAGTACAATTTCAACTCCGTTTTATTTAAATTTCACACTAGCTTTAATAAGTTATGAGCATAATTTTATGCACAAATGTTCTTCAGTATGGCACCACCAGAAAAAAATTCTGCATCTTTCAGATTGCTGTAAACATCATTAAATTGCAGCTTCCTATAATGTTTTATAAAGTAATATGCAAATTTCACTCATGGTACTCAAAGTTTCTTGTAAAAGGATTTGTCTTTACCTGTAAAGGATAGCAACTTGTTAGTATGTCATGATACAGCATTAAAAATGAAACAAATGTACGTTTTTAAAGACCTGCTCATCTATAAAATAAATTCATATACTAAAAATATATGGAAAATCTGGGTATTTCATAACAAATCCTTCAACAGAAATATTACTTGCAATATTTCAACTCATGACAAAGACATGACACTTCCCACCTAATGCTTTTCTTCAAACATGATCAGCAGTTTCAGAGAACATACATGAAAACTGAAAAATCCAAGAGAAACCCAGAACAAAGCATTATGCAACCACTGAAAAACAAATGTGTACTAGATCTCTTACATACTTCCACATGCTTTTGCCACTCAACACCAAACCCAAACCAGAACAAAGTATATCCTGTATTACATGGTAACATGCAGTGCAATATGTTCGTTCCTGTTGTGCAAAGGACGACCAGGGTAAGTCCCATTTTTGCATGCATATTCTGCAACAGGACACATGCAGGAGTCTCCTCCATTTAAATCAGAGGCAACAGTGAAAAATCCCAGCTCGGTGATAGATGCGAAGGGAATACATGCAAGACATAAAATACTTATTAGATAAATCTCTGCTCAAATGGCCAAGAATGTCTGCAACTGGATAATACCCTGTTTAGCAGATGATACAAAGGACTGGGCACATTCTCTGCCTCCTTTTCAGCTATTTATTTTCTTCCTTGGCTCAATACTATCTCCGTATGAAAGGGCTGGAAAATACACAACCAAGACAATAAACATGTTGAGGGAAACTGTGTTTAGTAACGTGCTCCATAGCACACCTCTCCTTGCAGCACAGACCCAGACATTCTTGGTGTTGTTTTTACTGTGTAGAAAAACCTACATGGACACAGCTCATCTTTTCTAAACATGTACCAACATATATGCTTGAAGGTCTTGCAACACTGCTCTTAAAAAACCCCCAACATCAGCAAAGTAAAAGGATGAAGAAATGTGAAACAATGCCTTGATGTAGAAGAGAAAACAAGATCATCCATTAAAAGGCAGATCTACATATGAAGGCACAAAAAAAGGAATGCTGAGAAGGAAAAGTGGAAAACAATTCAGTGGAGAAGGAAACAGAATTATCTTGGGTAACAGAACATCCATGGCACCAGCTAAAGGACTACTTTGTAGAACATTGGTGTTACCTTCCACAATCTGTACATTGGGACTAGTTAACAAAAACCAAAAAACCCAACAAACTTACAGCAAACCCAAGAAAAACCCTCAGAAGAGAATTCCACCTTGAGTTATGTCTCTGAGTGAGAAACAACTCACAAAGTTGGGTAACATTAGTGACAAAAAGTTACACAGCAATTCTTGTACTATTCTATTTAAAATATTGACAGTATTTTTCAGAGCCTTAAATTAAGTTTGAGTATTTTACTCCTGGAACAGGGTCTTGTAAGGCACCAAAATTTAATCTACCTTTACTCAGTTATTTTCAAATCTTTCCTGAAGGAAGCTGTGAAACAACTGACTCCAATTCACATGCAGCCAAGTCAAGAGCCATGTGCAGACTGGATCACATTGCCATGCTGTCAGTCAGTAACAATCATGTGTTGTACACTTCAATTATTATGCCTGCCCAGAAAAGCGCAACTAAGATGAAAAAGAAGGAAGAAGCAGTGAAGAGAAGAAAATAGATGAAATTCATTTGTTTTCTGTCAATAAGCTTATAAACCCAGCAGCCTTGTTAGCGTCTCTTTAAAAGTGCAACAGAGCTGATACCACCTGTTTTTAATTTTCATTCCTTATGCAAACAACTGAAATAAGTTCTTTTTAAACAAAGAATATAAAAGACGTTGATACAACTAAAAGTTATTAACTCCATTTCACTTTCCTTTGATAAAAAGCACAAAGAAAGGAGAACCAAAACACTTGAGACATGAAAAAACAACCAACAACTTGAAGCTCCTTACTTGAAGGTTAATGTGAATGAAATTTACTCAAGTTGAACATCAGACCAATCACAAAAGCAAAAAAAAAAAACCACTAAGCTCTGATTTCTAACAATAGAGGATAGACACACTGTTTCCAGAATGCTCATTATATACAGATTTAGGTTGCTCCAGGGACTGATTAAGACTAGAGATATTCTATCAATACCATTAAGCCCACTAGGATGCAGTTATCCGCACAATGCATTTATACCGTCATAAATGAGGACACAACTACAAATGTTGTAAAGTATCACATTTTATGTCATGATTGCTCTTTGGTCTTAAAACTGTAAGGTAAACCATTTTAAGCATCAACTACAACAGACACAAAATGATCTCACGTAGAGAACATAGAAGGAAGTCCTTTGCAAGTCCCTGATGTAACTGGTCCATTATTTTAAGGGTTTGGACAGAAACCAAGAAAAATGTATAAAATTGTACAGTATCTAAAAATGGCATCTTCAACAAGGCTGTGCTCTTTGAGAATGTTACTCAGCCAAAGCTCTTTTTTTAAGTATTATTTCCTTCTACACTGATAAGGTGACTTTTATACCAAGATTGACTATTACAAGATTAGCCTATGAAGGGGCACTTCAGATTAAAAAGAAAACCTGTACAAGTATGACCTTATGCAACCTAAGACTAGCTCATCTTCATATGCAATGTTTTCATCACTCCTTTGCAATGAAAAATCATTATACAAGTTTTTCTTTCCAAGGGATAACCATATCCATTTGAAGGTCATGATAATTTTGTTGGTGACAAAAAGTATTTGCCTTTAGAAATACAAATCCGTAACACACAACTTTGACTCCACAGTCACATTTACAAGTCAAGGTATCATCCCTGCAACCTTCCCAGACAGATGTTGTATTGAAAAACTGGGTTAAACCTATTTGCCAGAAACTACTGTATTCATTCAAAAGTAAGTGCTGTTTTTTTAAAAGATAAACTAACTTATATACCTGTGAATAAAGCTTTCTTGATTAAAAAAAAAACAAACTAGTCTTTTCCCACTGATAGTTCTTCAAAAGAACCTCCAGACCTATAGATGAAAGATTCAAAACTCACGAGTTAAAGTTCCTTTCTGTATTTAACAGATCATATTATTAGAATTGCCAAATTTGGACCTACTTCTTTGCACTTCAGAGAAATGATGAGGCTACCAATTTAGGAGTATTTGCATTCATCACCTTTGCGAGATGAGCTCTCTGGAGCATTTGCCTCGTTCATCTCCAGGCGCCAGCACAGGCAACAGCAAAAAATTACATGTGTATTTGCTAATCAACCACAAACTATTATCCACTAACATGAACTAGGTGGATAACAGGCTACTTCACCTACATGAAGTAGCCATCCTAAATTGATACAGCAAGCACTAGGTAAGGATTTTTAATTTGCACAGCTGAAAACATCCGTAGCTCTGAGCTGATGTATGCACTGCCAAAAGCCAACAGCTTCCAATGATGAGTCAACCAACTAGAAACACCCAAAGGAAACCAGACTACAGTGGGAAATCTTTGTCATTTCTAGTCAGACAACACATCAGTCCTTTAAGCTGGGCTGTTTAAGCAGTGGTGAGTAGCCACATGTACCTGCTGCCCTGCACGGAGAGGGAAGAGATGAGCTCTTTAATGTGACACAAAAGGAAGGAGATCCTATCTGTTTGCAGGATGCTGCTGGAAAACGCACTACCATCAGTCTTGTAGATCAAGATCATCCCAGAGCCAGATGATCCAAGAGCCATGACCCTGCAAGTAACCTCCTACTCGAGAAATACATATACTTTTCTGCTCATAGCTTTGTCATAAGCAGAAATCATGCCAAAGCAAACCTCACTCCCCCCAAAACTTGAAGCTCTCTGAACACCAAAACCATGACCTATCCACAATCTGGAAACACACAGTAAGAGTCCAAATGTCTCACTGCATAATAATGACATTAATAACTAATAATTCGTTATTCCGCAAAATTATTTTCCACAGATCTGAAAAATACATTCAATGTTCATGCTCATTCTGACCCAAGAAAGTACTGCTGGTAGTTTTAGTAGGGATATTTACCCTTCCTGGGTACAGACAATTGGTTGTTTTTATTTAGATGGTATATTATTTATTTAGAGTATCATTTCCCTGGTATTCTTCCAAACAACGATGCCATTTTAATCTTTATCAAGCATGTGACAAAAGTAAATAGATACTATAACGCTAACTGTACCAAAGCAATGCTGCCATGGGATCCATTCCAAGCCAAAACTTTTGAGTGCACGGGGAAGAAGCAGAAAGAAAATCTCATTAAAGAAAATTAAAATATTTTAGGCCTGGAGAATGGTGCCGTTTTGTCTTCCAGTTTAAGCAAATTGTGCCTCTTCTTAGAGAAAATGGGAGCTATCTCTGATGAGCTGTTTCCCATTATCCTTCAGAAAAATAAAATAGGATCACCCTTTAGCTCCTGCTATTACTGCTGTCTTCTTGGGAATGTTTAGGTTCTTTAGTGAAATCAGATGTCTTCTTAGATCCCAAATCACTTTAAAGACATACAGATGGTCTAAATGCTTGCTTTTCTTTTCATCTTTCTGTCAACTAAGAAATGTCAGCCATGTGATGGCCATACCATTATCAATAGTATCAAGCACTTAATTCCCCTGCATTTAGAGGATCTTTCCTGCCTACCAGTTTTTCTATCCTTTTTTAGAGCCATAGGGTTTAGATGATCATTTGTTAAATGATCTGTTCACAAATCATGGACGGGTGGGCAGTGGGGAGAAAGAGCAGTATTGAAACATCAAATAGGTTTGGACAGCATTGTTACAACCTCTAGGAAAAAAGGTAATTAAAAATCTTCTGCCACCAGTACCTACCTTCCTTCAGACTGTCTGGTTTCCATTACATAAGGTGGGGTAGTTAGCAAGTGGCAGACACTAATCTATTTAAATAAAAATTATATTAATTTTAATGTGGATACAGTAAATGAACTCATTTTCCTTGAGTTATACACTTTACAAATTAGCAGATGACCTTCTAGCACATCAGGAGGGGCCATTCCCATTAAGAATAAAAAAATCAAGTCCATTAACTACTCATGTAAACAACCAACACAGAATTCCTAAAAAGCATGGAAAATAAAGATAAAGGAATATGTGTATTCTGAGCAGTACTCAGTGCTACAGACATTACAAACATATGGGCCAGTAGGATTTTCACTCCCGCACAGAATTTTACCCACCAAAAGAGGAAAGATTATTCTTCTGCAAAGAGATTCTCATTAACTCATATGAAAACTACTGCAAAATGCTGATGCAGTCAAAGAAAATTATACAATAATTATTTTCTTATTAAGAAACAAATACATTCCTTTTGGCCTCTTACCAAAACCACTAATTAATGTAGATGCTACATTACATTATGAAAACTGGAGAGGCAGCTCAGTCTTGCAGGAGTTTTAAGAGCTGCTCAGGTGGGATGAACAGATAAATTAACTGTTTCTGGGTGTTTTCTCTTCTTCACCTCTGCATCTGCTGACTAATATGAAGCAATCCATTAGTCATCCACCTGCCAGTCCACACAACATGCTAAATGAATACACACCAGGCATTTACATGAAGATTTAACAAATCAGTGAATATACTCCTGCATTTTTAAACAGTGGAAGTATCTCTTTTACATTCTCGATTTGCCAGAATCACTCATCTCTCATGACTTAAATACGATCAAGGCAACCATTCTTTCAGAGCACTAAAACTGCAAAAGAGCAGCCAATGATGCATACCTAAAAATGCACAACTTACAGTTTCATCCTGCATTTGTTTAAAATCCAAGTCTAAAAACCAGGCACACACATGCACCCACTGAAATTCTTCTCAATTTCCATGGCCTTGAGGGAAGGGGCAAGGAAAAATATTCTTATGATTTCATCACCAAGAGGCATCCCATTTACCATATTATAATTGCAGTCTTATTCAACAGTCAGATGCAACTGACAAAGATTTTCTCAAAATCAAAAAGTATATTAAGTCCAGTACATTTTATGTAGAATTCAGCATTTTATTACCATATAAAAGTGAAACATCTATTTAAAAAAAAAAAAAGTTTTCACATTCTAATACCAATGTATTCCATTAGTCACACACAGATTTTGTTTTAAACTGATAGAGAGTAAGCTTAGATTAGATGTTAGGAAGAAGTTCTTTACTGTGAGGGTGCTGAATGAGTGGAAAAGGTTGCCCAGAGAGGTTGTCAACACCCCATCCCCGGAAGCATTCAAGGCCAGACTGGATGGGGCCCTGAGTCTTGTGTAGTAAGTGGCAATCCTGCCCATGGCATGGGGATTGAAACTAAATAATCTTTAAGGTCCATTCCAGCCCAAACCATTCTATGATTCCACGTTTTGCCAATTTGGGGAGCTTCAACAAAGGTATCCTGAAAATAATCTCTTGCTTGTTAAATATTTCCATATTTCAAAATATTTAGAAGAAGAATGTAGAATGTAATTTGTCTGATAGCTTATGAGATTTATTACTGTGTATGAACTATAGGTATCACAAACTGAATAAAAAAGTATGGAGGGAAATCAGAAGAAAAAAAGGTAGTCAAAAGCCCCTAATTACGAATACATTCAGATTCAGCTATTTGTTTTAAGCAACTGTGAGTAGACTGGAACCACAGGGCTTGTTTCCATTAGCTTAGAATAGGAAAAAAAGTCTAAGCCTTAAAGAGTTTTTAGTTCTCCTTTCTATCTTGCTATTTTTATTAAGGCAAACACACTACCACAGAATAAGCACATACATTCTAAGGTTACTCACAAACAGAACTGTTTCATCTTCTACTAACTTGGAAATAGAATTTCAAGCTCAAAAAAAGAGTGGAAATACTCTGACTAAAGTACTTAATCCTACCTTCTGGCACATCTTCACCAGAAGAGAACCAGGTACCACAGTACCAAGTCTCTACCGTTACTGTCTTCACAAATATCTAGAAGATTTACTATATTACAGGGCATGGAAAATTAAATAATTCAAACATGTCCTCATCTTAACTGGGGGACAATTGTGACTGTGGGAATGTTCCAAAGCCCTATAAACTCAAATGCAATGAAGAAGAAAAAAGCTGGAAATTATCAGGAGCTTCCAATGGACTTCCTATTACACCATTACTAGAATCATTAGTACAGGATATTATCAAGTCAGATCTTGTTTATAGATTAAATGCTACTTAGTTTTCCATGAACTTCACAATATTTAAAAAAGAAACACTGGCTAAAAATACAGTCAGAGATTCTGTTTTAAACTGAATTGACAATGCAAAAAACTGAGTGGTCAAATGATGCCAAATGCTTTGTCCCAATAATTTTTTAAGCCACGTGGCTTCTTAAAACAGAAAACCAGCTTATATTCAGCTTCAGGACAACATTGTTCCATAGATCTTCCTGAGAATTCCCATTCCACTTTTAATTTAACTTATTGTAAAGAGCAGAATGTCAAACAGCAGCATCATCCTATGGACAACGCCCCTGGTGTTCTGAAAACACACTCTTTAAAATCAGGAATTGGGAAATTTAGATTTATACAGAAATTTTCCCAAGAATAGCATAGGAAAGTAGTACTAGGGTACAGTTTGTTCACAAATAACACTCACTGATAACATGAGACAAACTTTCCAGAGAGAAATGAGCAGTGTATTGGAGAAGGGCTTTCTTGATCCTCTACACTTGAAAGCCACTACAGTTACTTGAAACAATTAAAGATATAATAACCTCTGGCAGCTGTGCTGCTGTGTAGAAGAGAAGAGACAGAACAATACCTGGATTTTGTCCCTGCTTCCCCCCCATCCCCCCTCACTTGATATATAAGCTCACAGAATCACTTAATGGTTTGGGTTGAAAAAAGACCATGAAGATCATCCAGTTCCAACCCCTCTGCCATGGGCAGGGACACCTTCCACTAGACCAGGTTGCTCAGAGCTCCATCCTACCTGGCCTTGGACACTTCTGGAAATGGGGCATCCCACAGCTTCTCTGGGCAGCCTGTGCCAGGGCCTCATCACCCTCACAGGGAAGAACTTCCTCCCGATATCTAATCAAAACCTACTCTTTGTCAATTTGGATCCATTCTCCCTTGTCGTGTCACTACCTCTCATGTAAGAAGTCCCTCTTCAACTTTCTTTTAGGCTCCTGTTAAGGAAATTTCCCATTCTGACCATCCACAAGACTCTCTGGCAGTCACACTCCCAGTGCCAGAGACTATCACAGCTGGCACTGAAGTCCCTTCATGGTGGCTCCAGTGACCCGATGGGTCCCCACTTGACTCCCTGCACAGCCCACACTCACACAGTCAGACTAGGTTTCCTCACTGGTTCGACCCCGGGTTTCCCATGACAGAGTCTCACATGCCTCATTCCATGAAGCAATTTATTTACAGCACAGCAACAGAGCAACAACTCGAGATGGTGCCTCCGAGGATGGACCCCAGCAAAGGAACCCCTTTCACAGTCTACCCCCACTCAAGTTGCACTCTTCCTCCTGAGTCCTCGGTTCCTGCTGTGTCTCTCCATGTTCATTCACCTGGCTGGCACTATCCATCTTCCTGCCCTTCATTATCCAATGCGTTCGAAGTTCATGGCCTCTTGTGTCAGGCTCCCACCCAGAACTCAACCTGCATGCCCAGCTACCTGCACCAGATGGATTCCTCAACACTCCCTTCAGATACTGGAAGGCTGCACTAAGGTCACCCCAAAGCCGTCTCTTTTCCAGGCTGAACAAACCCCATTCTCTCAGCCTCTCAAACCCATTTCTCTCAGGACATAGAGCAGAAATAGGTTTGTAATGTCTTCTGGCATTGTTTCACTGTAGAGAAGCACCTTACAGAGCAGCAGACTCATGGCACCCTTTGGGTGGATGACACGGGCCAGCCCAGGCTCGGAGCAGTGCCAGGGACGCACACTCGTGCTGAAGAGCTGCTGCACACAAGTGTCACTAGGCACAGCCAACACTTATGGGTGGGTGCTGACCCACCTGTAATAAGTATTCACTTAAAAATCATCGTTCAAGTAGAATTTCAAACAGTTCCTCTTCCCTCTCCCCATGGGAAGTTCAGAAAACCAAGTCTGGCAAAAACCTCACAGCAGGGCAGAGATGTCATTCAGCCACTGTGCTGCAATCAACAGAGCAGGGGTGGCACTGGCACAGCTCTGTCTGCCAAGCAACAGCCAAAGGAACCGATCTGATATTTTTGTTAGCACGAACTTTTCAAAACAGAAGCTAACGACTATTTTTTCCTTTTTCTTTAACAAATGTGAGTTAGCCTGACTATTCCCAGCTGTTATCACAAGGAGAAGGCTACTTTTTCATGGGAGCCTCCCTCTCCATTGCAGGAACAAAGCTGAAGTATTTTGGTTTAGATCCTAACAGATCATGAGAGCTGTATGTCCTTATCTCTCTCTCCTCTCTTTATCCTTCATCTCTTCCCATATACCAAAGAAGACCCTTCTTATCCTAACTAACTGAATCACTTACCCTGACACTCCCCTTATCCTTGCTACACATATCAAATGAAGATGGCAAAAATTAAGAGGCAAAAATAAAAAGATCTGGAAAAAGAAAAGACCCAACAAGTCAATATTATGGTATGCTGCAGTGGTAGGGAGGAGAGGAGAGATCCAACAGGCAGGAATTGTGCAGCAATATTGATTTATTTAATTATTTTATAAACTCTTTTATAGACTTTTTTCTTCATAGTCTAATTGGTCAAAGGATCAGCCACCCCTCGGGGTGACTGGCTAAAATCCTAAAACATCCATTGTCAAAATATTTTTCTACTGTACCATAAACAAAGCTCTGCAAGGTCACAGGTGTTCATAGTTTATAGAACTCTGCTAATATCTTTTGTGAGAGAGAAAAGTCTCTCACGGCACTGGAAAGAAGCAAGAAAAGTTCTTGCTAGCAGTAATATTGTATCCACAAGTCAACATGCCACCTTTCCGCCACCTTCTCAGGCAAGCCAAGTCATTCAGACTGCACAGAACCTCCCTGTCAGTACTAAGGTGTGACGGACTTGCCCTAAAGTGGCCCAGAAAGTAACAACATTGGAAATAAGCTTAAAATCTTTAAACTTTAAAAATAAAATAATTATGTTTTGATTTTCAAATACCAGTATAGCTCAGGTATTACTAAGAATTCACTCTACTGGTATGAGGACAGCCATAATTAGTGAGCAATCATTTACTGTCAGAAACTAATATCTCCAACCAAGTATATTAAATTTAATATATTTTCATTAGTTATAATAGAGATTTGGCTTCTAAGTGACATTTCTTATTTATTTCATATTATTGTTATTACCATCACTGTACAAGGTAATACAAAAGTGGGTGGGGAGAAAAGGAAGATTTAAAAAACACTGTGAAAGGTAGATCTCAGGTTTTCTATGTAGAAATTGGCCCAAAAGCTCTGTAAAGCTCCTCTCACAGTCTGACAAGCCCTTTGCATTTTTAATCAGGCCTCCTATTAGCCATTAGAAGACATATAAGGAACTTGAATATACTGTAAGCCAGAAGACTTGTGTTTTAATGAAAAAATGTGATATTCAGCAGCTTACATACATAAATTTACTTCAAAGAATTCTCATGTACTGTGATTTCAGAAGTGAGGTAAAAATAATAAAAAGCCAAATTCATTTGTGACTTGAACCAAGTAAGCTCCAAAACCATAAATAAAAAAAGTATACCCTGACCCAAAGCATGAGTTCTTCGGCACTCCTAATACAGACCTGGAAAAAGCCTGATGCTGCTTCCTCACAGAGGAAGCAACATTTCATCTGCCTTATCCTCCTTGCAAAAAGTCGTTTCTGTATGGATCTATTCTCTTTAAAGAACTAAAGAATTAGCCATTTATAGTTGCCAGCTACCATACAGAGTATCCATCTTCACATACGATATGATATTACATAGTAATGTAATTACTGGAAATTAATTATATTAAATGGCTCCCATAAGAATGACTCCACACATAACACAATTACGAATATTTTTGTATTGCCACTAAATATGAAAGAAACTCTGTGTATGCTGATGTATTTTATATAATAATCCCTTGCCACAACCCATTTCTTTCTAAAAATCTCTTTATAAAAGACAGCTCTGCACTTAGAGTGTTTCAGCTCACTTCTATTACACCACATAATGATTGCCAAATAATACAAATGATTGCGTGCAGAAAGAAAAATACAGAATTAAGGGCATAACAAAACACTTAACTCTGCTGGAGTGGTTGCTGGGTTTTGGGTTTTCTTTTTTAAACCAAGATTTGTTATATTTAATGTTTTGATGAGAACGTTAGGTACAATATGAAAAAGCAAATGAATCTGAATAACTGCATAAACTAGATTATATATAATTCACTTCCACCACTATATCAGAAAACAATAATCAGTACCTAACAAAATAAACAAATGACCATTTTTTATTTTTAGTACATATTCGTCACCTTATCTTTTGCTCTCTAAACTCAACCCATCCCACTACAGCATGCAATACAATTCAAGCTCAAGTTTCCTCAGCAAAAGTAACGGCAGAAAAAACACACCTGAAGAACACATTAATGAAATAATTTGCAGTATATAAAAGGCTTCTTACCTCAATTCGTTGAAAACCACGTTTCCCTTAACAGGGTAACTGGTAGTAGTAAGTCCTAATATCCAGTTAGTACATGGGAACATAAAGAGTGGGGCCACTAAAAACATGCCAGTTCAAGGACAACATGTCATAAATCCTTTCATAACCATTCTAAGTTCCATCTTCACTCTCTCCCCATCACCCCAAGCCAGCACCAGAACCTACATTTTGGAGGCCCCAAACAGGGCCAGCTCATGCTACCACTAATTAGTATTTCCCTCCCAGCTCCCTACCTGACATCCACCAATCCTGTTCTGAGGTATAACTCTGTCTCCTCCAACAGTCCAAGAACTCATCAGCTATTCCAGAGAGATCTCTCTTGAGGATCAGAATCATACAGGATTTCAGGAGCTCACTCTCCCCTGCACTCTGCTGGGGCTCTTGGGTGCACTGCATCCCAGGAAACCCACCTTACCAATGAATGGCTAAAGGGCTGGTGCCATCAGTGGAATTTTGGATTTCTTGATCATGGGGCAACTTCTAAGGCATCAGGCCTGCTTGAGTCAGATGGGCTCCATTTATCTAACAAGGGCAAAAGGATTCCAGCCCATGAGTTGGCGGGACTCATTGAGAGGGCTTTAAACCAGGTTTGAAGGGGGAGGGGGATGAAACCAGGCTCTCCAGAGAGGACCCTAAGGGTGCTAAGCCAGATTTGGGTGAAATCTGCAGCCCTGCTGAAGTGCATGTACACTAATGCACACAGCATGGGTAACAAACAAGAGGAGCTGGAAGCCATGGTACAGCAGGAAAGGTATGACGTAGTCACCATCACGGAAAGGATGACTCACATAACTGGAGTGCTGCAATGGATGGCTACAAGCTCTTCAGAAGAGACAGGTGAGGGAGAAGAGGTGGAGGGGTGGCTCTGTATATAAGGGAGGCTCTCAACACCATGGAAATTGAGACTAATGACAATGAAGTTGAGTGCCCATAGGTAAAAATCACAGGGAAGGCCAATATCCTGGTGGGAGTCTGTTATGGACCACCCAACCAGGATGAAGAGGTGGATGAATTATTCTATAAGCAGCTGGATCATGTTTCAAGATTGCCAGCTCTTGTTCTTGTAGGAGACTTTAACATGCCAGATATCTGCTGGGAACTCAACCAGCAGAGAAAAGGCAATCTAGGAGGTTCTTAGAGTGAACGGAGAAGAGCTTCTTGTCACAGCTGGGGAGTTAGCCTACCAGGGGTGGGGCTCTGCTAGACCTGCTGTTTACAGACAGAGAAGGGCTGGTGGGAGATGCGGTGCTCGGAGTCTGTCCGGGAACAGTGACCGTGACATAACAGTTCTTAATGTTCTGTGAAACAAGGAGGGGCATCAACAAAACTTCCATGCTGGACTTTTGGAGGGCAGTCCTCAGCCTATTCAAGAGATTGATTAGGAGAGTGGGTCCAGGAAGGATGGGCATGCTTCAAGAAAGAAATCTTGAAGGCACGGGAGCAGCCTGTCCCTATGTGCCAAAATTGAGCTGACAGGGAAGATGACTGGCCCAGGAAATGTTTAAGGATGTCACTAGGTCATGTAGGAAAAAAATTAGAGAGGCAAAAGCCCAATTAGAACTTAATCTGGTGACTCCTGTGAAGGATAATAAAAACTGCTTTCATAAATACATTAATGGCAAAAGGAAGGGCAAGGAAAATCTCCATTCTTTATTGGACATTGGGGGAAAATATAGTTACCAAAGACGAGGAAACGGCCTCAGTTTTCAACAGTAAGACAGCTCATCCTCAGGACAACTGTCCTCCTGAGCTGGTAGATGGGGACAGGGAGCAGAATAGCCCCCCTGTTATCCAGGAGGAAGCAGTCAGAGACCTGCTGAGCCACTTAGATGCTCACAAGTGTATGGGACCAGAGGGGATCCATCCTAGGGTGATGAGCGAGCTGGCAAATGAGCTTGTGAAGCCACTCTCCATCATTTACCATCAGTCCTGGCTCACTGGGGAGGTCCCAGATGACTGGAAGCTGGCCAGTGTGATGCCTATCCACAAGAAGGGCCAGAAGGAGGATCTCGGAAACCACACACCAGTCAGCCTGACCTCAGAGCCCAGCAAGGTTATGGAACAGATCATCCTGAGTGCCATCACACGGCAGCTAGAGGATGGCCAGGGTATCAGACCCAGCCAGCAGGGATTTAGGAGGGGCAGGTCCTGCCTGACCAGCCTGATCTCCTTTTATGATTAGTTGACCCTCCTGGTGGATGAGGGCAATGCTGTGGATGTTGTCTACCTGGATTTCAGCAAAG
>NW_008240228.1:858764-902939 GCF_000691975.1 Corvus brachyrhynchos
GTGTGGGTGGTACTGCATCCAGTTGGCGGCCAGTCACTAGTGGTGTCGCCCAGGGATACGGGCTGGGCCCAATCTTGCTTAATATCTTTACTGATGATCTGGATGAGGGGATTGAGTCTACCATCAGCAAATTTGAAGACAACACCAAGTTGGGTGCCAGTGTCCGTCTGCTGGAGGGTAGGAAGGTTCTGCAAATGGACCGGGACAGGCTGGATGGATGGGCCGCATCCAATTATATGAGGTTTAACAAGACCAGGTGCTGGGTCCAACACTTTGGCTACAACAACCCCCTGCAGCACTACAGGTCAGAGACGGAACGGCTGGACAGCGGGCAGGCAGAAAGGAACCTGGGAATGCTGACTCAACATGAGCCAGCAGTGTGCCCAGGTGGCCAAGAAGGCCAGCGGCACCTGGCCTGTGTCAGGAATAGTGGCCAGCAGGACTAGGGAAGTCATTCTTCCCCTGTACTCAGCACTGGTTGGGCCACACCTTGAGTACTGTGTCCAGTTGTGCCCCAATTTGAGAAGGATGTTGAGGTGCTCAAACATGTCCAGAGGAGGGCAACAAGGCCAATGAAGGGTCTGGAACAAATGTCCTATTGACAAGCGACTGAGGGAGCTGGAGGGGCTCACCCTGGAGAAAACGAGACTCAGGGGAGACCTTATCACTCACTACAACTGGCTGAAAGGAGGGTGTAGCCAGGTGGGGGTCGGTCTCTTCTCCCAGGCAACCAGCAACAGGACAAGAGGGCATCATCTCAAGCTGCACAAGGGGAAGTTTAGGCTGGATATTAGGAAGAAGTTCTTCACGGTTAGGCTGCATATTAGGAAAAAGTTCTTCACTGAAAGAGTGATTGGTCACTGGAATGGGCTGCCCAGGGAGGTGGTGGCATCACCATCCCTGAAGGTGTTTAAGAAAAGACTGGATGTGGCACTCAGTGCCATGCTCTGGTTGACATGGTGGTGTTAGGCCATAGGTTGGACTCAAAGGTCTTTTCCAACCTAGTTGATTCTGTGACTCCGTGATTCTCTTACCATGCTTCCACAGCTGCTGATTCCCATCTTCTCCTACATGAACCACCTGGGAATCCAGCAGACCTGGGGCCCTTCTCACCATCACCCATTCCAGCAGTCTTGCCCCCACAAAATGACAGCTGCTTTTATAAAAGCCCCATTTTCCCCTTTACCTCTTCTTACTGGTGCAGCTACAGAACTCTTTAACAGACTTTGCCAAGTCACCCCTGTATTTAATTTGTCGTGTGTAACTCATAACATTCCCAGGCTCCTGCACATGCCTTCAGAAATATCTAGGGAGCTGGAAAGGGGTTATAAGAAGTAACAGAACAAAACATCTTATCCCTGATTTTTTTTATATTAACGAAAAAAACTATGATAAATACAAAAAGCCCTCAGTATTCTCTGATTTCACAAGATCCTCTACACCACATTTTAAATCACTGCACATAAGGGGAAAAACTTACTGCTATTTTTTTAAGGTCTATTTCTAAGGAAACACTGAAAATGAGCCCATTCAATGACCTTCACTATCAAAGTCTTAAAATTCTTCACAGCTGTTCTTCCCTTGTAAGAATGGCAGAGATAGCACTAACTAAACACTCATGCAATGAAGAAACCAAACTTCTTTACATGCTAGTAGCTAAAGCATCTTCCCTTAATTAGTCAAAGTGAAAAATGCACAAGCTCAAAAAGGAAGGATTTTTATCATCAAAAATGTAATGCGATAAACTATGGTGTATTTCTAGTTTCAGAACAATGCCCCAGTTGGATGCACTCCTGGGACAAACCAAAAGCAGCCACCAAAATAACAAAGCCAGGGCTACAAACGAAACAAAATGAGACCTGGGCCACTACTCAGAAGGGTGATGGTTTGGAAATGGACCAGCCTGTACCTGTGAAGCTCAGAAAAAAGGAAATTCTGCAACAGTAATTCCAAAAAACAGTCCACCATTCTGTTCTGAAAAGCAATTCTTCATATTACCTCCTTCTTCTGGATCAGTCAGCTCCTAGGGGGATGGGAGGCCCACAGTCAAAATATCCCTACTCAAAAAAACATCTGAGCATGAAGTTAAGCAGAGACATGCTTACATGCTATTGCTGACTGGAAGCCATTGCTCAATTTAGCAAAGCAATTAAGGACATGATTATTCAGATGTTAACTTCTATCCGAACCATCTGAACCTGCCTTATGCTTACCGTTAAGTAGATCCTAAAGAAGTTATGTGAAAGAAGTCATATAGGTTTTCTTTAAATTATTTAAAAGCAAGTGTGTAGGGCTAGCTGTCAAAACAAAGGAAACAAACACGTCTCATGTAAGTAAATCTAAAGAGTCACAGTTTTTGCATTCGGAACATAACAAAGTTCAAATCATGAGCCAGGATGATGAAGTTTCACATGAATACTGAGGTCATCTTTTGACAAAATTGTCATCCACATAAGATATTATTTTCAAGCTACTAAGGATTTTGCTATAGCCTGAGTAGTTTGTGCAATATGCAATACCACCAGGTGTGTGACAATTTGAAGTGCCATTGCTTGAATTGTCTTCAGGTGCACATCATCATTGCCCAAACAGATCACACTGAAAATTCCTTGAACCAGGAACAAATCAGCTGCTTACTGCTAGCAGCAGTAACTAATAAAAATCTGTGTTTCTATTTTAGATAACATTTTCCATACAAGAGCTTCTATTGCTGTTGGTAACCTTTTGTAACAGTTTCTCATTAATATAGCAAAACGAGTGCAGAAGATGTTCAGAATCTTCTACATATGGAGAGTTTGATAGATGAGGAACCCAGTTTGAATCTAACAGAAAATGGCTTTTGATACTAAAATATCATTCAAGTTGGAAGCCTCTTTTTTGAAGATGGAAGGAGGCAGGACATGGAAACCACTGTGGAAAATCTGTTTACAGCTCTACTCCCAGGTGTCTCATTCTACTCAAAGGAAATTATAAGAACTGCAAAGTAGTTGTGGAGGATAAAGTGTTGCTGCTCGAGTGAAGTTTAAAAGCAGCATTGGTGGGGAATATGGACACAGGAAAAATTTTAAGAAGTCACTATGCAGCCTAAGGAAGTTAGGCTGGGTGCGGGCATGAAGACCTACCATAAAGGGAAGGTGCAACGTAATTCTCCAGATTCTGTAAGGCTTTAGAGTGAATCAGTTGGATAGAAAAGCTGGAGAGTTTAAAGAGTCTTCTGCATTTATTATTTCCTTTATATTTATTTGTAGAAAACATTCTGTCATTTTCTTATCACAGACTTAAAGCCTCTGCTGTTGGTTTCCAGGTAATTCTACAGTTTTAATAGCTTGAGTCAGCTGGAATCTTTAGTAACACATAATGAAAATATAGCAACAACAGGCTCCTTGTTTTACTGTAACACTTCATCTCATAGGCACAGAAAGCCTGTTCACTACATCAAGCAATAGAACACACAGGATTTATGCTGCATGTCTCCTGAAATTAAAGGCATCTCTACAGAGAGGTCAGTTTTAAAAAGACTGAAAAAGAGAAGTTAAATCCCTTTCTTTGCTCCCCTCCAAAAGCCTTTGTGAAAATTTGGTCAGGAGAGTTACACAGAGGACCATCAACTGGGATAAGCTGGCTTCAGTTCAAGACCTGGTCATATTAATTGGGAGAAAGCATTTAAAGTTAAAAAGCCAAAGTCACTTAAATTTTAAAAGTGCCAATAACTGTTAGGTGTCAAATAGGGTAAAACACAATAGAGAGGACTCAACCATCACTATGTAATGGAGGCCTCTTCAAAAGCTTCTTTTAAATTCATTTTCATTCAGCATTTTGTACTGATAGAACAGGCTAGAACCAGGGACTGCACCGGAAAAAAGGCCACTTTGCAACCCCCTCACTCCCTGTGAAGGAACACCCTGAAATACTCCAAGCATTTGCACATGAGCAAGGCACTGTGGGTCTTGGAACTGAAAATAAGCACACAGTCAAACTTCCAAGAATTCCTAATGAGCAGGGAGGGGCAGGGGAGTCCCACAGCCCACTGTGGTTTTGGGATGTTGCAGATCTCCCTATCTCTCACTGAAGTCCTAAAAGCACCTTTCATAACGTGTGAAAACCTTTGTTATGCTGTGTAAGCCCCCGCCAGGCTCTTGAAAACCACCTGTTCTCACTTTTATTTTACAAAGGGCTTTCCTACTCCAGCAAGGGAAGGCCAGCTCTGTGGCTGTCAGTACCCTGCCTGATGTCAGGGAAGTTCCTGCATCTTCTTAACTCTCTCAACACCCCACCAGCAATGCTGTTCATCTGGGATCAGGCAACTCTGAACAATTTATGGAGCAACTGTAGGTATTTTCACTCCATTATTTACACTCTGCTCCAGGCAAATCATGGCAATAAAGCAAAATTTTCAAAGGCACCACGTTTGCAGGAAACTTAGAGGGGGAAATCACAGGAAATTATCACTTAAAAATCTTGTGCCATGAGCAGTCTCTCCCTTTATCTGTGCTTCTCCGTCCAGAATACAAGAATGTTGCTAGTTGTTTAGCTATTTTTAATGACACTTTAAGAATTAATGAATTATAGTGTTAAAAGTGTTACTAAAGGTAAGAACAGGCCATGAGAGACAAAAGAATACAGCTGAATATATGGAGACCAGACTAACAAATTCATTAGAAAAAGAATCATTTAGACCACGTAGATTAAAGCTGGCAGAGCAGAATCAGAGAAGGCTGAGCAAATAAACAACAAAAATATCTGGACAAGAAGCAAAAGACAACAGACAAACGAATAGCACCAAGACAGAAGCACTTACTTTTCAAAGCAGTGAAAATACGGAGAATAGGAAAGACAGGGGAAAAATTAAAAAGTAAAATAGGCAAGAAAAAACAAACATGAAGTAATGGATAAACTGTGTTAGAGAATGGGAGAAGAAATAAAGGAGTGAAAAATAAAACTAAGCAACAAACAGAATTCAGTATAAATGTGCTTCCATTTGCTGAACTTCCTAGGAAGTGAAACCCAGGAATCTGGCTTTGGGTAATACAGGAGGCAGTGAAATTCTCCAGCCTGAATGACGCTGTCTGTGTATATGAGGATAGAAGCTTTTGCTGCATCTGACTGAGATTAGGAATTGGCTTTACATCCAACCTGAAGTTAAAAGCAGTAAAACTGAATCAGATCTTAAAATTTTGACTTTTTCTAACTCACACCTCTTTCTGAGGCAGAAACCCAGGTCCATTAACAGGCTGTTAACGTCTCAGTAGAATCTCTTTCATTAAAATTTGGAGCAAAATGCGAAGTAATCAAAAGATGAGAACTTGGTACTGGGACAGGAAACGGACAGGACAACCTGCATCCTGCATCCTTCTCTTACAAGGAAATCTTACCACAGATTTTTGCTGCAGGTTCTTTAACAACTGTGATCTATTCCAAAATTATCTTCAAACAGCTATATATGCAAGGAAAAAATCTGTACTGGCTTCTGAGGTCCTTGAACTTCAGATTCTTTCACTTTATTCACTTTTATTAGACTGAAATTTTAAAGGAGCTTGACGGAAATTCAGACTTGCAGAGCACAATCTGTGTTACATGGGTCAGGAAGCCATGTGGGGAATTTTTTATAGAAGCAGTGTAGACCTGAATTTTGGCACCTTTGGGTTGGCTGGCAGGCTTTAAGGGAACAGTGGCACACTTTAACCCTTGGATTCTGGCTCACATCGGATGCTTACAGCTCACCTGTGTAGCCAACATTTAATTTTGCATATTTCAGCTGATAGCACACTTCGGTGTATAAAGATGCCAACTGCGCTAGGATTTCCAGCTATCTGCCACAAGACATGTAGGTCACAGAAACTCAGTGTCAGATAAAAAGAGCTAAACCTAATCCCTCTTTTGTCTCACAGATTACAAGCTATTCCAGAGTGTAAACGAAGATGTGTAAATCCTGATTATTCAGGACTGCCAGGAGTATCGGTTTCTTGCACAAAGAAACACCTGGCACAAAATACACCTGAATAAGTCTGATGTGAATATTTTTTAGAGGACTTCCTGAGGAATGTCTTCCCCATCTGTTCTTCTCGAGTGATGGGAAGCTTTGAATCATACATAAATTATTATTTAATTAAGATGATAGACTAAAATAATTGCCTGCAGAAAGCTTCTCTCCAGATTGCACATGGCTTAAAACCCGATCCTTTACTAGCAGACAAGGTCCCCTCGATGGTGATTCAGACATGCACCATATGGATTCTCCTGCCATATAGAGGCACACTTAGAATTAATACAAAGGTTCAAGATGGTGCAAAATGTGGCTGCTCAGAAACACTCAGTTGCCTTTCTGCAACTAAAAGGGAATAGTTTCACATTCCCTCATGGATATTATCTTATTCTCCTGGTAGATTCCAGCCCACATTTATTCAAGCTGAAAATCTCAATCCTGATCTCCAGGGCCATCCAACAAAACAAGTCCTGTCTTTACCAACCAAGGGCTGCAGTCGCTGGGGACTCAGCAGTCCGTAAAGCCCTTGGGTGGCTGCCCATACCACTCTTGTTTGGGAGGATTTGCCAAAGGTATTTTTTGAGTCTGAACTCCTTTGCAGCTTCCCCAGCCAAAGGTACACTTTCTCAATATGTGGCATACACAAAATTATTATTCTCCAAGCTTGGATTTCCTTACCTAGGGAATAGATGAGACTCAAATGCTAATAGCAACTGAGAGAATGTAATTTCCTTAAGTACTACTTTAAATAGAGTTTTGCATGAATAAAATAAAATTGCAGTATTTTAAGTTAGATGAAAATAATCAACCTATTTACACATTTAGTTTACAGGGAAAGTTTTCAACTTCTGTTGGTGTATTATATGTCTGGACACAGAAATCTAAATGACCTTTACCTAAAGAGAGAATTTTCAACAAAACATAATTTACCAAACAATAAAAGCTGCTAAATTGAAAGGGAACATTAGCCACACAATTGGCTTAAATACACTATGCAATTTCCCTTCCTAAATTTTGGCTTGAATACCATTTGACATATTTCCAGCAAAAGGCAACAAAATTAATTCTCTACTTGTGCCCTGCACACACTACGTGATTTACTCAGAGGAAATAAAAGTTTTCTCGAAGTGTTTGATAATGGACCCCCTCTATCAATCACCATGGCATTCTCCTCCTGTGACTTCCTGTGAAGTCTCTGAATGATCCTACTTCCTCTCCATCCAAAAGGCAACATGAGTTTTGTTTAACCTCCATAACCATAAAACAGAGCTCTTCTGTTAATCTGTCATCTACTAATCAAGACTTCATCCAGAAGCACCCTGCATATCCATTAGCAGCTGGAATGCTGCATTGAAATCCTGGTTCCTAGCAGCAAAATAACAGGTTTTGGAACTATTACTGGTCTCGGATAATTCTTCTTCTGCACATGCAGGTGGCTTGTGTGAGTAATTTTTAACAGTTGTAGTGTAAAATCCAGCATAAATCCCAGAAGTGCTAATGTAGAACCATCCTATCCAGTGCTCCAATAGGAAAACATTCTAAAACATGATCTCTATCAAAGCCAAAACTTTTCAAGGAGTATAAAGGGTATTTATAACAATGTCTCTGACATACCAATTGAAAATATGGTACATTCTGGTTATGGACACAATGAAAATACTGCTTTGAAAATGAAAACCAGCTTGTTTTGTGATGGCTACAGATAAAATATTGGAGGAAGCATGCTGCTGTGCCTACAGAAAATGACAGATAAACCTTAAGATGACAAATTACAGTTCTGCAGGTAAACAAGATTTATCCATATTTTTTAGACGAAAGTGGTGCTTCTTAGGGTGGCTCAGCAACTAGTATTATTTTTCAAAATCTCTGTGTATTTCAGAAGTTTCTGAAAGATGGCACAAACTTATATATCTTATATAACCTTTATTATCAGCATCTTATTTGTAAGGTACTAATTTGCCTCTGTCCTGACATACAACATGCAAATCAGGAACAAGTTTTGCTCAGTTCATACTTTCCTAATTTTTTCATTTGTCAAGTGAATTCAGAACTTCTCTGCTCTCAGTTTTTTAAAGAGAGAAAATTAAATTTTGCATAGACCTTAATCTCAAATATGCTGTGCTTTCTACACATTTTAAACCCATTTTTTGACAGCATTCTTTTTCAAACCTGTTTCAGAGTTATCCTAACAGTTCGTGCTACTTCACAATGGAGAAGCAGTTGGGAATAGTTATTTTTCTACCTTACATAAATGACCATGAAATGATGTCATATACTATAATGACATGAATATATTAAATGTTCTTTCAATTCAAAATGTAAAAAATCCACCCAACTCTTTCTCTCCCCTCCTTCTCCCGAATGCTTTCCATTTCATTAGCAGGCAGCAGGCTAAAGTACAGAATATACAATAAAGTGCATGTAGTGACTACATCACAGGAATTTTACCAATATGAACATTTATGGCTGTCACTTTACCCTGAAATTCTCCCACATCCAAGAGTGTTGTTAAAGCATGAGTGACAGCCAAGGCAGTAGCTGTATGGATAAAATATGGTTGTTTGAAGACCTTCCTTCTTGATATAAAGAAGGTCAAGGGATGTTGCTTTATGCTGCGATGTTCTGGGTAAGTTCATCAGCAAAGCCCACCTTCAGGAAGGGAGTTTCTGAATAGTCACTGTTAACTGTGCAGAAAGGGGTGATGAGGGGAAAAAATAAAACCTGAGCTTCCCTTCATTGACACTGTGAAGATTAAATATTGGAAAAAGCTGCTGTCAGAGGCTCCTGCTCATTGGGATTCCACACATCAAAACCAAGAGCTTTCTGGAACTCTGGAAACTTACTCCCAAATTCACAGACAAGCACACAGTATCACAGATGAAAGACTGCTGACTGCTGTGCAGTTAAACCCTCTAATTTACTTAGCATATTCTCTTTCTGAGATCTCCTTGCAGCTGTTCATTGCAAATGATCCAAGGCAACATTCCCGTGGTTGAGACAAGCATAGCAAATTTGAACTAAGGAAACACTTTTAGGAATAGGTGAAAAGCATCTGAACTCAAGAGAAAAAGATGAACACCTCCTAGTCCTAAAGCATTCAAAATGTATGCGCTGATTTTGCAGTTTCTACAAAAGATAAAAGCTTTTGCATGAGACTTGAAATTAGTAAGATTAAAAAGTAAAGAATTTATGCCTTTCTTTTAGAAACAAGGGCAAATGTCAGCCAGTGAATTTATACATGTTATTTTGTCCTTGTTGCATTGGCATTATACTGTTCCACTGAGTTCAAATTTACTTTGGGAAACAGTATTAAATATAGGTGAGTGCCATTATGAAGTGGGTGAACAATTACTGAATCTAGTCTAGAGAAAGTGGATTAACAGCATTTTTATAAAAAGGCCAAATTAAAGGAATATGAGAGTGGAGGGAATGGGGATACTAGGAAGTCATCTGGGAGCATATTCCTTTTTTTTCAGTTTCTAGTCAAAGGCTTGGAGATATCCCGATCTCCAAGATCAGTGAAGATGCAGACAGCTCAGAACACTGCTCCAAAGCCCACCTGGGATCAGGGAACCCACTTGTGAAATGGGACTGAGAGGGTGTCAAGTCACCAGGGCAGGACTTGGTGAACTACAGTTGGTATCTGCAGACTTCACTGACCTGCAGTGGGTTGAAGGAAACAGATTTCTGGCACTTCCCGACCTCTGCACATTCTGTTTGGATTGATAAAGTTTTGGTAACAGTTTTGTTTCATTTAGCTTTTGTGAGCTACAATTCAGAGACTCAAGAACCAAAGTAATTAATAACTAAGAATTTAAAGCTGGAATTCTCTTTGAGTTTTGCTCATTTCATAATGCAAAATTTACCTTTCCTAAAAATGAGTTTGTGCCTTCTTGTTTCCAACTAATCTTGTCTGTCTGGACAGGAATATTAACAGGAACACAACATGAAATGAAATATGGTGTTGAATATTAGAATATGGTTGAATATTAGAGTCTGAAAATCTGCTTAATGTAGCAATTGATACTGATCATTTTATTTAAATATAATTCGTAGAAATCTTAATAAGAAAGAGCTGTTATTGTTAACGGCACCTCACAAGATGTGTGTGCCACCTATGTGTATACAAGCTCCAGAGCCTTTGTGTATGTCTCATGGGGAAGATTCACTGACATAAAGGCACCAATGCAACCAGCCATGCAGTTCTTTGTACAATATTTCTTTCTGCTCTTTTCCAGTCTCCCACTGTTATTTCAACCTGCCAAGCTGTCAGGGAAATAGTGTCAGTTGCAGTTCTTATGTTGTAACTAAACATGGTACATATCCAGGTGCTCTCAAGTTTCCTTTAGTGTAAGCTGGTTACCAGCTCAGCCTTCCGGCAAGCGTTACTGGGATAATCCCCAGCTTCCCTTCACAACATCTCACACAAAAAATCAATGACCTGATTGCTTAAATCTACTCGTTTCTCACAGCTCCTTCCTTCTGAGGACCCTGGATTATGGTGCCTCACTGTTCCAGCAACCAGGGCTGGATGATAACATGTGCCATACAGCTATGTAAAGGGGTCCTATGAACCTCTACTTTGGACGTAACAAGAGATGGAAGGGTCTATAACAAAATTAAACAAACACCCCTCCATCCCAAAGCCTCACTTTCTTCTCTCCTGAATGGCTTTGGAATTTAACAGAACCTTCTAGTGATGTCCATTGGGTACACTGTTTTCTTTCTAGGCAACGGTGTCCCTCTCTCCTCCAGCCACATTGCTCCATCTCCCCAAATATTTCAGAACTATTTTGATTCTACCATTAATCCTGGTTGCTTTGCTTTGCTCCAGTTTTTACCAAATTCCTTTTCTTTTCAAGACCCACACCTCTGCAGGGGAAGAGGACACAGGAATCTCAGCCCACAGGTTATTTTGTTCTAAGTGAATTATTACCATCAATTGAGAAGACACCTGTGAGCAGTAAACAGCTCAGAGGCTGACAGCTCAGACCTGCTCTCTGAACCAGCAGCTACCACAAAACTCAATTTAAAAGCAGTCACTCAGCCCAAATTAATTATATACAAGGCAAGGAGCAAAGAGCAGAATGATCTACTGGGATCTCCTGAAGGCAACCTGGCTGAACTGAAAAGCAACACTGGTCAATTTTCCCCTGCCCTTGCCCTTTCCTTCTGACCACGCCATAACTGGCAAAGATGCAGTGCAATTAAACACCAAGCATCCAATCAGTGCCATTGTAAAGGACTAAGGGAGAGGAAAGAAAGAGGTTTGTAACACTCGCCCACAAGCCTTACTTTCTCTGTGTAAAGTAATGCTATAAAAACAAAATTCCAACCTTTTCAACACCATTTTCAAAAAAAATCTATGGAGAGCAAACATGTCCTCAGAGATGCCAATGGAAAAAATAGGGTAATTGATTCCCTCATCGTTTTTATGATACTCTGCCATTGGTCCTAAATGAGAGATTGTTCAAATGTGCACAAAGCTAACATTGTAGGGCAGCTCCCCACTCAGCAGATGTCCTAAGATACATGAGACTTACTTTCATGTTGTTTTTCAGACCCAACATTTAAAAATAATTTTCTCAAATCTCATAGAGATATCAGGCCCTTATACAGTGAGTCAGCTGCCTATTTCAAACATGACTCATTCACAATGTGGAGTAAACCCCTGCTCTCTTATAAAATTCACAAAAAGGAAGAAAAGGATGCACAACCTGTTTGCTCTGTGCCTGTCAGGTAGGCTGGGAAGTAATTGGAAAAAGTTCTGTGTTCACCTCCTGCACAGCCCTGTGCAAATTGTAGGCACACATCTAAAACCATCTCATTATGGGCACTAATTTATTGACAGTAGATAGTTCACTGCAGATGTCAAATCTCAGTCCATCACTTGTCCTGGGGGGAAGATACTCAGAAAGAGACCTATCACTCTCCAACCTGTAAAAGCAACAGCTGCCAAAGAGAGGTACTTCTTGTGATCCATAAGTGTCTAGTTTTGTTATGTTTTCCTGAGCTAACTGCTCTGCTGCTTGGCAGATCATCGTCACTCTCCCCTCATTCAATTCAGTTTCACTGCTTATTCATGTCTCCCTTTTCAGTATCACATTTCCTTCCAACTATCTTGCATCTTCATAACCAATTTTTCTTCTCCCTTTCCTCTTGTCTCTCCTGTATTCTAACTGGAACTAGTCTGATACTTGCTGACATCAACACTGTGGATTTTAACTTAAACTTCTACCAGTATCACTCACCCCTAGCTACTACAAGAGAAATAAACCTGTTTCCATATGTTTCTGCATTGCTAATAGTAGCTGTTTTCTAGGCATTACCAAAATAAACATTATTAGCAGTGATTAGATCTGCTTGATCCAAATCCCCCAATGCATGGTTACACCACAGAGTTGCTTAAATGATATGCAAAAGAGAACAAAAACTTTCATTACTTTTGCTGATTTAAAACCTCACACTTTTTAAAATGCCACTGAGGGAAAATGCCATTGAGGAAAAATCCCACAAACACATTCTGAGGCTAAATATTGCAGTTAAAAGTAAACCAGGCTTAAAATAAAAAGTTGGCATTTTAAAGGCCTGCAAATAGGATTAGATCTACCGAGACTATATAAACATTAATAAGTGGAGCTCCATTCAGAGCTAATGTATCAGTGAGTCACGTGAAGACCAGCATGAACTCTTTTTAATTTGCAGCCAGAAGGTTGAAAGAGGTAAAACAACTCCGCAGAAAGGTTCACTAGGACATAGATTAGGATCTTACACTTTCAAACGTCTGTTTCTGTTGGCTGCAGCTCTGTCTGATCACTGCTGGGAGCCTGAGCACTCGCCCACTTTACATCTTTAGCACTCTAAAGATATAAAAAACGGAATTCTTTATTCAAGCTGGTTCTCAACCTGGCACATCCTAAGCAGCAGGTTTCTGGGCTTGGGTATTTCTCCCTCCCAACCCACTCGCAACCCCCACCAGTGCTGAAAAATGACATGACAGTAGCGAACTAAATGATAGTCTTGTCCAACTGTTGCTGTGTTTCAGAACTAGAGACTGTTTCTTTCTACTGAGTAGTCCCGGCGAATGTTTTCTACAATTCCCCACTGATGCTCTCTGGAATGTTATCCTCCTGTAACCTACTTTTTTGAGGAGCCCTTGCTCCTCTGTGTGAGCCACTGGCACCATAGGTCACTGGGTGCTGGGAAGAAAGCCATTCCTGGTGGAGAGCTTTGTCTTTCCTGTCTTGCTGAAGGACATTGCAGAGTGGATGCATTTGAGATACATCTCTTGCCCCTCAGCACAACAAAGCAGAGATAAAAATCAAGAACAAAAAAAGTTTGTCTTGTATCTTGGGATTGTTTGTCTGGGACTTTGGCTTTAGTCATGACACCCAATGAGAAAACCTGCAGTTAAGATCAAAATCCTATTAGTGGTTTCAGTAAGGATTGGTCCTTAGAAAAAAAGAGCAAAAGTTTAGGAGTTAAAAATTTAGTGGAAGTTTAGAAAAGGAAATGCTAAGTGTAGCCTGAAATGTGATGTGAAAAATGTGAAAAATGACAAAGGGATAGTAGCAATACACCAACAAATCTGTTGCCAAAGTAAATGAAAAAGTCACCCAGGCAGATAACATCTGGATATGTGCAACCTCAATTTAGTCAAAATCCTAATGTAAACAAGTCCACTGATAGCAGAAGGGTAGTTAAACATTCCACTGCCTTTGGATAATCGAAACCATCTTCCCTTTCTAAAAAAATAACAAACCTTTCAATTATCAAACTCTAAGGAAGGAACTGACAGCTATTTGAAGGATTCCATTAAAATTTCTTTTTTTTTTGCTTTGCAAACATCTCTGCAAACAATTTTTTGTTTGTACAGAAACTACAGGAGCTCTCAAATTACTTAATACTTGTAAATACTGGTAATATATGGTACATTGATTATATATAATATAAACACTGTGTTTTGATCTGGTTTATTAGACTGAGGCAAGGGTACACATTCTGCTAACTTTATAACGATATTATTAGTTTCAGTGATACTACTATTGAAATAAAAAACTGAAAGAAAATGTATTTGCAACTCCGTAACATGGAGTGTCTTTAATATATGCATACTCTCTTCAAGAATCCTACGAAAAAATGGTAGGAGTCACTCTGGGAATGGTAACAGTGCAGCAAGGGAATTCAGTCTCTAACAGATTTCATATAAAGGCTGTGGAGGATCAGTGGATACATATCATACTACACCAACCTAATTATATATTGCAATAGTCATTCAGTCAACTCCTCTGTCAACTTGCTGCATTAATATATTATCACTGATAATGAAATTTTGACAGTAATCTGAAACATCTGCAAAAAGTACCATCAAAGCTACTGAATACAGAATAGCATTAAAAAAATACTTCTCTTTTTCCATGGCTAACAACTTAATATAGTTCTAGGGTAAGTGTCACATTAGAAATAATTGTAATCATATATGAATCACTTTTCATGCATTTTGCTGGAATGGATATGAAATGGAATAATCTATATATTTCAGCAGAATCCAAGCAATTTTTATGCAGGAAAGCTGAAGCCAATGCAGCAGGTCAAAATCAAAAGCTGAAGAACACTAACAAGGTTAGGAAGCACCAAGGAGTTACAAAAATAAAAAAATTCCACTAAGTTCCACTGCAAATGATAACAATTAAAAGGAAAATATCATCTATGTGTGCACCAGAAAATCCTAATGTTAACTAATTAAATAATAAATTCTAAAAATTCTATAATTCTGTTCCCCTGTAACTAACAAAGCTAAAAAGCTCATTTTTAAAAATAGGTCAAGTCTCTCATCTCCATGCAACAGTGACAGAAGTATTAAACTGGTTGATTTAAAAAGAAAGGGATTATCAGAACCCTTATTCACACATAGTTATGCAGAAAAAATCACCTCGAATGAAATTCAACAGAACTATATTTTATGCTGAAAACACAAGTAAACCTCATAAACAACACAGACAATGTGAAAATAGGCTATGAAGTTTCTAAAAAAAAAAAAATCAAAGGGGAAACTGGATGTTTAAAAAGTTAAAACATGCAAAAGTGAAAAGCTTGTTCACCAACAACTGTCTAGTTTATATGAAAATAAAAATGCTATATGGTGCATGTGATGTCATTTTAAGATGTACCTCGTCCTGACTGAGAGATGAGCTGACTTACTCAGCTCTCATGTACTGCAGAAGGTAAAACAAATATGAACTAGCTTTCGGGTTAGGGCTACAGATGGAATTTCAAAATATGGAACCCCTGGATCAATTTGCACAGTAAAAATCACATTCCAGTGCTATTTAATAATGAAGGAATCTGGAAGAGATTATGTGACTTTTCTTGAACACACCATGCCCAAATATATGGACAACATTTTCATAAGTGCAAAGATAGAGGGATTTAACTTTCAAGATAGTCACCAAGACAGTCACAAAATTAATCATTTTGAAGGTGTTATTCTATAGCTTTGCAGTTAAGTTTACACCCAGCCAGGACATTCTGTGTTAACTGCATCACTTACACATGAGGATGTTAACAGTGCTGCATTACACATGAATGACAGCATTCTATCAATCTAAGTCTTTGTGCTTAGATCCTATTTTATTCTCTTACTCTCTAATGTTGGGATGTTTAAATATTTTCATCGTAACAAACAGATACCCAGAAAAAGATCTCAAAATGTATGTTTGAATCCTTCATACTCCTGCTACATTTTGGCAAGGAATGACTCATCACCTGACATATATTGTGGCTGTACTGTGATTTTCCTTCTATTGAAGAAAATAAAATTCATTCTGAAGTTATCTGATTGTTCACAATGATACCAACCATTAAAAAAGGAACTACTTATTTCTGCTAGAATGTAAGTTTCTGAGTAGAAAACCTGAAACAGAAAACAGCAGCTCAAAAGTAGCTCATTAGCAGACTTACTGATCTCCTTGAGCCAAGTTTTGAGAAAGAGAACATGTGCAGAATCCACGTTTTTTCAAATATTACAATTAAGATCTTTAAATTACACTGATGTGGGTATTCATCCTTAGTTTCATGTTAATCCAAAGACATGCTGGGGCTGTTAAGCTGTGCATCCTGCCTTAATTCTGTCAGCCAACAAGGACTTTCATTCAAGTGGCACTCACAAAATAACATTTCAGTGTGCCCCTCCAGGGGCTTGAATTTTTGAGAATGCTCAGTGAACGTACGTTGTGAAAAAAGTACTTCTTAACTTCACATAAACTAATTGCTTCCATCTTAGAGATTGAACACCCCAGAAGTGGGACTTCAGATGTCACCAGCAGACACTCCTCCCCTCCTCCCTCCCCGAAAGTTTTCAGGAAAAAAAACCCAACAAAATTCATGTACCACAGAGCTCATTAACATCTTTATTATAGTATCCACAGTTGCAGTGCTCCATTTCAGAAATAATATTTCTGCAAAGTATTTATACTGTGTTAAACTTAAACCCCCTGAGCCATGCTGAAGGTAATCACAGGTACATCTGTTTGTCATATTTAAATTCATAGCCCAATTCAGTTGCAAATTATTAGCTATTTATCACCATGAAGTTCACATTACAAAATCAGAAAGAGTCAATATGATTCTAACCATTTAACAAAAGACAAAGACCTTAAAAGGAGGAAAGGGGAGAAAAACAAAATAAACCATAGTAATGAATCCCACAGTAAATCAAATGCAATCAGTTCTGCTTGCCCATCATACCCCTGGACAACCCAATTCCTTTGTTTTTCTTCACAGACTTACAGGATATATTGCCATACATATCATTTAAGTCCATCCTTCACTTTTACAGCCTGAAGACGAGAATTATTTAGTCAAAATAACATGAGTACACAGCTCTTGTAATACTGTTGTGACCTCGGTTTCTAACACCTACACTGTAGCATTACGATAAGTCACAAAGTTTTTTCACTTGCAAGGACATCTTAATTATCCCACCCATGACATGAATGTTTTTGGAAGATAAAGTCTGTAATTAACTTGTTGCCAAACAATATGTTTACTGTCCCTGAAGGTCAGTTCTAGTATAAAGACATAAGGACACTTAACATTGGGAGAGGTGCATTGTAACTGCCATCAAACATTAACCAAGTGGTCATCCATTATCTCTAGTAGCAGCAATGTAGAGTAGGAAAATATTCCAAGCACCATAAAATAACTGTGCTAAAATAAACCTCTAGTGCAACACACAAGGCTTGCAGTACGTAAGTACAACTAGTGATGTGCTTGAGCCATTGTAACCAGACTTGTTAGAAATTCCACTTAATCTCAGTAGCTGGCCGGTAGTGGGAGAATTTGCTCAAGACTGTCAAACAAGATTGCTTCTGTTCTACGGAAATCTGTCTTTGCTGATTGTCCTTGTTGGGAGAATTTAGGTTTTGAAACTGTTTTTAAAGATTATACCAAAACACCTGCAAGAGCTCCTCGCCTTGTTTAGTTCTGAATTTAAACTACAGATTTGTATATCCCAGTCTGAGTAAGAAATCCGTGATCTGCAAAGGGCAGGGTGAGGATGTATGAGTATAGGTGTAACAAGGGGTTTCATTAGCCCTGCACAAAGCCATGAAGGGCAGCTTGGCACTCCTGGCACAGTTCCTATACCAAAGTAGACCCCGATTCCAGGCAAATGAGAAAGTAACCATGTTTGATTAAAGATCTCCTATAATACATCAACTCGTCATGTACATGAGCTACGAGAGGTACAGACAAGAAAAAAAAATGCAAACGATGGGATAAAATAAAACTATAATGAAGAAATATACATAAAGCACTACTAGGCTGTTGTGCTCAGCCTCTGACTCACATCCTCATCATTATTCTGTATTGATGCCTGAAGAGGCCACCTAAAAACAGACTAGACAAGAATAAGGGAATAAAGGTAGGTATTTATTTGAAGGGGCTTCAAAGGTACAGCCTGGGGAGCCAGAGGCTACTGCCAAGATGGACCCCAAGATGGACAACAGGTCACGAGTTCTTCACACTTTTATAGGTTTGGTTCATTTGCGTATCAGGTTTAATTCTCCAATTAAAGCTTCACTTAATGATGTCGTTTCCCCAAGCTCACCCCCCTCATAAGATATTGGTTTACACATTTTGGGCCTAGGACGGTCTGAGTGTCCTTGAAGAGCAGGCCTGGAGAGGCTTTGTTATGTCTACCTAGCACAAGAGAGCAGAAATTAACAAGCTACAAGAAACATCGAAGTTACACACTAGACAGTACAGGATTTGAAAAATAGGGAAGTTAAAACCTAAGGCGTCGCTATTTTAACAGGAAACGTAAAAGACACTTGGCCCTTCCTTTGCTTTACGCTCTGCTTACAGTCAGAGACAGATGGAAGGAATGGAAGGCAAAGAAAAGCAGCTAAGAAAATCACAGAGGAATAAAATCAACTTTGCCCAACAAGACCCACTCTGTCATCCCACGCTTACAGCATGCACTCCTTCAT
This sequence comes from Corvus brachyrhynchos, assembly GCF_000691975.1. Taxonomy (NCBI): domain Eukaryota; kingdom Metazoa; phylum Chordata; class Aves; order Passeriformes; family Corvidae; genus Corvus; species Corvus brachyrhynchos. The sequence goes on from NW_008240228.1 coordinate 877,239, forward strand.
GCAGAGAAATAGGTAACAACTGAGAACTTGTGTTTTCCTCAAAGTATTGGACAATATGGGAACAACTTGTGAAGAAATGGCATATGGAAGAACCTAAACATGGCAAACAGACATGAGTGAAAAAAGTAAACAGGAAAAAAGAATTTGGATGAGAAAATAGGAAAGATGAAAATGTTGACAATTCAGACAAAGGAAGGAAAGATTCAGCTACAGAAGGGAAAATATTATGAATTTAGATACGAAAAAAAAAAATCTGGAATGCCAGAATCAATGAATGTAAGACCTGGAGGAGGAAGGGGAGTCTGGAGACATACACATCCAGGTGTGACCGTTAACACTGCACTGAACTAGTAAACGAAGTTCTTTTGGCATATCCCAGACCATTAAAGAAGATACTCTGAATTTGTACTTTGAAGCAAAACTAGTTGATTCCAGTCTGTGTTGTTTGAAAAACTCCTGTATGCCAGCACTTAGATACTGGAACAGCTTGTCTGTGTTGAAACATGGACCATTTGCTGGTTTTCCATTGAGAATAGATTGGATTTCAAATTCCCCCACTTAGTTACCAGAAGCCTTTCCATCAGCTGGAAACACTTTTCAATCCATCTTGCCAACTTTTGACCTATGCTACTTACTTTTGGAAGGTGAAACCCATCAGGATCAGGCATGGATAAGCAATTCTCCACTGAGAGCATGTCAAATATACATGCAGCCTCCCCAGAGCCAGAATGCAGCAAATGTGCATTTCTTGAGAAGGGACACTTAGAGCTGTTCATATGGAAGCAAATAACAAGAACTTATGTCAGTCTGCATTTCTCTTGTAGCTGATGGCAGGCATCACACATGCTATTCATTTTCTGAAACAATACTGGAGAGTGCTGTTTATGTGCTGCCTATAGACCATCTAATTAAAGAGCATAGCATATTAAAGCAATTGAAATAATTTGTTTCTGCAGCAAAAAATAAGGAGTCTGATAGGCAAAATAACTGACGTACTGTTACACTGTAAATATTTGTCTGAATAGGATGATATAACAAGTTATTGTATGGTAAGAAAAGGCTTCAGCTAATCTCGCGCCCAGGAACTTTCCGTGTTCTTCCTTCACTACTGCCAGTGGTCCCCCTGAAGTGTCAGGCAGCTGCAAGTTGAGCTTGGACTGAGCTCTCACCTTTGTATGTGAAATGGAAGACAAAGGTCTGTCACTATGGATAGCTGGAAGCTCATGGCACCTGATGCCATAGCAGTATTATCCTACAATACTGCAGATGGAAGCATACCCAAGTCCTTCCTCATGTTCTCCCCATCATTACCCTTCACCATCCATACACATTTTTTTTTTTTTTAACGATGGACCACAAGTCCAGCTCTGATGTCTCTTTAATTTCCCAGGTGATTTCCTGACTTACTTGTTGCTTGCAGGAAGGAAAGCTTCCTGCAGGCTGGTTGCACCCAGCAGAGAATACAGATGCCTTGTTGCAGCAGGAGGAAGAAAATCAGAGCCAAAGTCATTATCCCCTTAACCACCACCACTCTCCATCCTCTGTGTAAACTCTCTGACAGCATTCCCTTCTTATCTTCTTCAACAGTGTCAAGCAAAATGAAAAGGTTAGATTTGAAGGCTTGTATGTGGCCTTTAGATTAGACATCCCACTTAAAAAAAAAAAAAACAACACATCAAAATATTTTTTAAATCACAGAAACACAAAGGTTCAAGGACTAAATTTGCTACCTTAGCTGAATTACACATGCTTTAATACTCCTCCACAAAGAAATACTTAACATCATGCTTCCCAAACTGACTAGGGAAGCCAACCACAGGACCAAAATCTTGCTCCAGTATCCAACAACATATCGCAGATGCAAATCCCCACACTTTGGAACTCCATGCTCCTTTACATTGCTCTTCATGCAAAAAGGGATGCTAAAAATGGAAGAGGTAAGTATTCTCAGCTTCAATCTGATCAGGGTTTCCCCTCGTATTTCCTGTATTTAGCATCCCTCTGTTAATAGTCTTTCTCTCTTTCACATACCCCCAGTTCCTTTTCTTGTTCTGGTGGAGGCTCTTTGGACAATTACACGGTAGGAAGTGCAGACAGTGCTGTGAAACCCTCTAAAAAGGTTAGTGTGAATCAGACTCACAGGGATCACAGGTTACCACTCAACTTCACTCACAGCAAGAGCCACGTGTAAAGTTTCACATGAAAAAAAAAAGGAATGTTACTAAATACTCAGCCTCCACTGCTATGTGCCAGGACATATCCACTGGATGATGGATTGCCCTACACATGGATCAGCAGTGCTTTGTTACCCCAGGCCAGCTGAATGGAGTAACTTTTAGAGTAGTGTGTAAGTCTTTGCACAATACTAGCTTTTAGGCATTCAGTCTTTTAAAGACAATTCAGAATATACGGGCCTTAGTTTTGCATCAACACCATACATGATCAAAACAACTCGTTATCTAAGATTCATCTGTTTGTCTAGAAAATAAATGTCAGTACTGTCAGGAAAGGGAAAAGTTTATGATTAAACTCCAGCTGTATCATCCCTCATAATATTCACTTGAAGACAGCAAAGATTCCGCACTTGATTTTTCATCCACCTCATTGAAATGGTATTGCAGAGAAGCCCTACAAAAGAACACTTATGTAGAAGCACATACCTTTACAGTCAATGTTGTTATGTAAAAACCATTTTGCAATTAGTTTAATTTTAGGATAGAAAAGCAGTTCAACAGAGTATGACACAGGATGACTGGACTAAGCACAGAAAGCAATTTTGTTTAAACACATGTAGACATCAAGCCAATGATCTGCAACTGCTCAATGGGAAGCCAATGTGCACGTCTCTGTTTTCCTAATGGACTGCTTCAAACATGACAGAAATTCATGCATTTCTGCTGCATGAAATCTCCCCTCGAAGAAGAACAAGGAAACCACACAGTTTTCCACCATGTACAGAGGAATTAAGCAACTCAAATCATAACCCCTGCACAAAACCTCCCCATCAATCCTACCCATCAATGAAGAACACTGAGGGAGCCCAACCTGAGAGTCATTGTGGGATGCCTGGTCTACACTATGTTCATCTTCAATTGTTCAAGCCATAGCACAACAATAAACCTGATAGGGCATAGTGCAGAGACCACATTCCTGTCTCATGAGTGAAGCTCTCAAATGAGGAAAGAGCTGTTACACTACTGCAATCCAAGTTAAGAATACCAATAATAAAATACTATACCTCTGAGTATTTTAAACATGGAATTAAGTTATTTATTCAAAGTATCATGTAACAGCATTAAAAGCAACAGGCACAGGCACTTTACTTTTTTCATGTACGAATGAGTTTTGCACGTAGATAGAGTCTTGCCATGTCATGACTGCAGAACGACAGCGGACACTTATCCACTCAGCCGTAATTAATTTACTCTCAAATGGATACCGCATTTAGAAAGAAATAAATTGTAATTTTATCCTGGAAAACCACTTCACACAAATGGGACAAACTGTTACCTCATCTGATTTGTATCTATTTTCTAATCACACAGAGACTTACTATAAAAGAATTCAAAAGTATTCTAAAAATATGCAGCTGCTATTGCACATAAATATTCCATCTTCCTCTCTGGATAAAATCCTTCTGAGGGAAATAGCAGACTTGCTTAAGGCTTGTTTTTCTTACATCTCACATTGACATGCCTAAAACACTCATATCATTTTTCCATCAAACTTTACATCACCTATGAGGAAATACCTACAAGTTCAACAATGTTCTGCTGCTTGTGTTCTGCTATTTTGGTGTTTTAATTATGTTACTTCACATGGCAGAATGAAGTTTGACATTAGTATTGAATCTCATAAATCATCACTTTAAGAAAATGCATTCCCTTGAGGAGAGGTAATACAGGTCATATGGAAGTCTCTGTTTTAGCTTCAAACCTTGTTAAACAATCTTAACTGTTTTCAGAAAGTCAGTAGTAGGATTGCGCCTTCTGAGGCACATAAGAAGCAAGTTATATGTTAGCCCTTTTTCTAATTCTTTTCTATTTGCAGTGGAAGTTTTTTAAAAAAAATTAGGAGTCAAAAATGAAAAATGAAACTAAATGTGAATTCAACATTAATTCAAGAGTGCTGGCTCTGGAAGAAAGGCATGATAACACAGTGTCTCAGATGTACAGTTAATATAGTGCTAGAGATGTATAGTTAAAATTATAGATGTATAGTTAAATTTTCCTTCTCTTTTTAAATTTTTCTTCATTCTTTCAAAATATTTTACTAAGGAAATGGCTGATGATATAATGCAAAACCCAGTGTACAGCACATAAACATGAAAAAACAGTTTCACAATGATATTCAGTAATTCAAGATGTCAGAAGCTTACACAGACTTTACAAATAACAAAGCTAATCATGTTGCAATAAATTCCACTAGAACTAATTTCTTAGAATGCTAGTTGTTGCTTTTATAATGGTGCAATCATGATCCCATAGTATCATTCCGTAAAGGGAACCAATCAATCTGGTGTAACTGTTAATTTACTAATGAAAGTTAAGTTTGAAGTTGGGGCAGCAGAAACTTTGCACTTGCATGACACAGTTTCACAATAACTTGAGCTTATGCTTTAAATCCAATAGGGATGCACACAGACAGGGATTGATATCAAACACTGTGATAGCAGCAGACATACTGTGGTCATTTGCAGATATTTCTCAGTTTCTTCTTAAAGAGAGCTGCAAAAACGAGGAGGTGGAAGTGTGTAATTCTTTAAAAGGAGGAGGTGGCAGTGCACAATTCTTTAAGGAAATCTGTCCAACTCTTTCAGTTGCTCTTGCCAATTCTTTCAGTTTGTGCATTAAGGATGTGCCAATGAGCCCCTCTCCCAGAATGCCCCCAGTCAGCTGAGGAGTGGCAACAGCAGTGGATGCTCAGTTTAAATGAATTATCTCAACACTCTGCACTCCCTTTTCCATGTTTTCAGTCTATTTATAAAGGGAAGACTTGGCTATTGCCAACCACTCTACTTTTGCCCCAATGCACTGTGAAAAGGATTTCTGCATGCTAAAAGTCTGCACAGCAAAATGCAGATCTCTCTGTTTCTCCAAAGGCTGTCTCTGGAAGGCACAGTGCATTAGTACCCGTGGCCTCACTCGGACCACTGGGGTTTAAGGCACAGAACCACTCAGAAGGGGGTGGGAAAAAAGGCAAATGGATGCCACTACTTTTTGGCTGAAAATGAGAAATCTGGGGTCCTATTGCTATAGGCAAGTGGCACATGAATCCTTCTCTGCTCTGCTGCAGGAGACACTCTCCAAAAGAACCAGCATGTATGTGCTGACCTAGGGGTAATGAACCCACTTCTTGAATGCCACAGACCACTGTGTCACAGGTTTAAGTAGCCTGTGGGGTCCTGAGCTGGTCTTACCTTACATGGGTTCATATAACACAAACTAAATTAATTTTCTCAGAGAGAGAAAAGAGAGAATCCATATTTACTCCAGGATCAAAATGCTTTCCATTTAAAGAACTCAGCAGTCTAGAAAAACAAGGAGCAACCATTTTGTTCCCATGACAAACAAAAGCTTCCTCGCCAGTAGACACTGTATATTGACAATAACCTGTGCGCATCATAGCATGCATAGTAATAAGATGGCATTTTGCTGCAGTGGATTTCTATCTTGTAGATTTCAGGGTGTGGATCTAAGCAGAAATATTAAAGAACCAAAATGCAGTATCTTCCATTAAATAGTAACATTAAAATAATTACAATCAACAAACATTTCCACATCTCCCACATAAGCTTTATTAAATGTGTCCTAATTGAAATGCTGAGGCTATAAATAGTGACTGGTAAATCACCCAGTGATTCAAAATGCAAGGAACGTGAAGTTTAGGGTTTATTTGGAAACTACTATTTTATTGTACTGCAATTAAGTTGGTAGTGCACCAAGCTACCACCAAAAATGTGACACCAAATTAACTTCCTTTTTATTAACCATGGCAGGTCAAATAACTAAAAAAGTGAAGGTGTCTTGGTGATGAGACTTAATTCAAGGACACTAATTTACAACGACATGGGTTCCTCCATTCTGTATTACCTCATGTACTTAATAAAACACCCTTGAAGGGTCAAATTCTTATGTCATCTAAAAATTATTTTGATCACTCTCTATCTGAACTGTATTAATTTTGCTGCTAATAGAACACCCAGTTTTTACCCTGTCATATCAACGCGGCCTTTAGTGGCCTGGTTCTGTTTCAAAAGATGTCATGAGCCATGCTTGTCATCACCTGCTGTATTACATGGACCTCAGCAGTGACTCTGTCACAGGCCAAATAAAACCCGCTCCTGTTAGCCATCCACTGACTGCAGCATGTACGAACAGTTCTGGACCTCCAGTTTAAAAAATGGACTGAGTTGGTATTTAATCAGTCAAAAACATTCAAGTGAACACCAGCTCTCCATAGTTTTTGGCCTGTTTATATATTTTAAACACTTGTGTTTAAAAAAGTGTTTCCTCAATGATACTGATCACATGTATTTCTTTCCAGTGGTCTTTAACCAAACCAAATCAAATCCTGAATGTTGCATTTCACCGTCATGCAGAGTGTTTCCTATCTGTTGGACCCTGCAGTTATTTCTGATTGCTATTAATCTCATTTTTCAGAAAAACACCACTTGTAAGAGTGGTCAGTGAAAATAAATAGCACCAGTGATGCAAGAACTGGCTCTTCGGCAAGGAGGAGACCAAGCGTAGGCTCCCTGTATCCCGTAGGTACAGTAATGCCCAGTCCTAAGCATGATAATCTGATCTTATAATACTGGACATTACAAAATAGATATTAATATAGATAGAGAAGGCAGTGAAAAAAAGATTAAAATGAAATCAGAGGTGCTATTTTATTTTATTTTTACAGGGGTTTTATGGAGGCTTGGGAACTCCCTGAGCTGAAAATTGGTGGGAATTAAGAGAACACTGTGGAGAGGCATAATCTATGTTTGCTCTGTTCCTGCTCTTCCCTTTGCACTCTTCTATGGTCATTAAGGGACTTGTTGTCTTTTTTTTCTTTTTTCTTTTCACACCATTCTAGAAACACAGCAATAGCAGGCTTCACACATGGAGAGGATGGCGTAAGCTCCTAGTACATTTCCCAGTCCCCAAACTCATTTAATATAAAATCCTCCAGTTGAGGACATAACAGATATTAAACTGATAAAAACATATGCTGCACTTGATCTTTGCCAAAAGGTCAAGAGGCAAACACGAATCAGCAGACTCGACAGTTTCTTGGTCTGACTCAGTGCGCACGCTGAGACTGAATCATCCCAAGATTTTAACACCACGGTAACAACAATTATGCAGCTTTATCACTCAGATTTATTTCAAAAAGCTGCAGACAGACTACAGAGCCCAAATAACTCACTCCAGGATCTCAATGAGCTCATGACTTTGCACACACAGCAACTGTTTCAGGACAGGAACTTGGGAAAGTTAGGAATGCCATGTTCAGCCTCCCAAAATATTTCAGTCTTGATCTGATTATTTCCTCTATGGTAAACTAAATAAAAAGCACCTAGCTCTTCCCTCTGACCTCCAAGCTTCTGCTGCTCAAATGCCCCTAGCCCCAAACAATTAAGGAATCTTCTGCTTTCTGAATTATAAAGGGGTTATTTTAGAAACACATCTCCGCTACAGAAACTATTTCACAAAATTCTAAAAAGGTGAGGGAATTTTTAAGAAATAACATATTAAAACCAGAATTACTGCAGTGCATTTTCTTAATCCTTGCTGGAATCATCAGAGCATCTTGCACACTAATTCAAAGACTGTATCTCAGTCTTGCTAAAGCACAATCACTCTGTATCTAACTCCACCATAATTAACAGAGAAATTGTCCACACATAAAGAGCACTAAGTCAATACTGCTCACTTGTAAGAGTGGTCAGTGAAAATAAATAGCACCAGTGATGCAAGAACTGGCTCTTCGGCAAGGAGGAGACCAAGCGTAGGCTCACTGTATCCCGTAGGTACAAGGTAATGCCCAGTCCTAAGCATGATAATCTGATCTTATAATACTGGACATTACAAAATAGATATTAATATAGATAGAGAAGGCAGTGAAAAAAAGATTAAAATGAAATCAGAAGTGCTATTTTATTTTATTTTTACAGGGGTTTTATGGAGGCTTGGGAACTCCCTGAGCTGAAAATTGGTGGGAATTAAGAGAACACTGTGGAGAGGCATAATCTATGTTTGCTCTGTTCCTGCTCTTCCCTTTGCACTCTTCTATGGTCATTAAGGGACTTGTTGTCTTTTTTTTCTTTTTTCTTTTCACACCATTCTAGAAACGATCAAATAGCAGGCTTCACACATGGAGAGGATGGCGTAAGCTCCTAGTACATTTCCCAGTCCCCAAACTCATTTAATATAAAATCCTCCAGTTGAGGACATAACAGATATTAAACTGATAAAAACATATGCTGCACTTGATCTTTGCCAAAAGGTCAAGAGGCAAACACGAATCAGCAGACTCGACAGTTTCTTGGTCTGACTCAGTGCGCACGCTGAGACTGAATCATCCCAAGATTTTAACACCACGGTAACAACAATTATGCAGCTTTATCACTCAGATTTATTTCAAAAAGCTGCAGACAGACTACAGAGCCCAAATAACTCACTCCAGGATCTCAATGAGCTCATGACTTTGCACACACAGCAACTGTTTCAGGACAGGAACTTGGGAAAGTTAGGAATGCCATGTTCAGCCTCCCAAAATATTTCAGTCTTGATCTGATTATTTCCTCTATGGTAAACTAAATAAAAAGCACCTAGCTCTTCCCTCTGACCTCCAAGCTTCTGCTGCTCAAATGCCCCTAGCCCCAAACAATTAAGGAATCTTCTGCTTTCTGAATTATAAAGGGGTTATTTTAGAAACACATCTCCGCTACAGAAACTATTTCACAAAATTCTAAAAAGGTGAGGGAATTTTTAAGAAATAACATATTAAAACCAGAATTACTGCAGTGCATTTTCTTAATCCTTGCTGGAATCATCAGAGCATCTTGCACACTAATTCAAAGACTGTATCTCAGTCTTGCTAAAGCACAATCACTCTGTATCTAACTCCACCATAATTAACAGAGAAATTGTCCACACATAAAGAGCACTAAGTCAATACTGCTAAAGCTTCAAAAATCCTCCCTGTGTACGGAAACAAAAAACGTCTTTTGAAGTTAATGAGTAATAACAAAAGGTATTTTAGTAACCTCGAAAAAAACAACAAATTCTTTGAAATTATTTTCATTTTCAACAACACTTTGTAAACAAACTTGGAAACCTTTTTATTACCAATAATATTTTCAGTCACTCATTATAATCACTAATTATTTGTATGAATGCAACAGCAGGTCACAAGTAAAAGGAAAGGTATTGTCACAGCAATACCCATCTCATATCCTGATGTTGGTGATCTGAGCTGCACAAGACAGCCAGCCAGTTATAAGGCAATTGCTTAACTTCCAATACAGAGTTTTCAGTGAATCAGTATCAGCAAATCCACTGGATTTTAATGAGTTAAAATATTTTAATAGCATAGCTTTGTTATTTAGTTTTTTCATCTTTCCCTACTTAATTTGCTATTGAAGTCAACAGAACGAACAGGGAATACTTAAGTTAAGCATGTGCTTAATGAGATTTACTGAGTCAGAATGCGTAAAACCCAGTGTGAGCAGAATCAAAGCCCTGAGGTATTAGCCAAGTCCACCCTGAGTTTCCCTAAAGATACAGGGCCTCCAAAATGTGAATGAAAATTTTGTATTATTATGACATGTCTACTGCACACCCGTATGTCTGAAATATTTATGTAGCAAAACACATACCAAGCTTTGTAGGTCTTTAAAGTAAGAAATGAAAAAACTTTGGATTTACCCTAAAATACTAATCGGAAGATTTTGCAGAATTTTGTTTGGTGTAAGTAGTTCAGCAAAACCCTTTGACCTGAAACAACTGCTGATTCCTCTCATGTTTCCTCCAGAAAGAAAATGTAGTATAATTTAAGTGTTTTGATTTGGGACAAGAGGGAATGGAGGAATGGAGCTAACACACTTTAGTTACCTGTTCCTCTATGAAAAAGAAGGAACTTAATCCAATGTTACTATCTCACTTCCTCAGTCACTCAGGCAAACTGTGTAATCCTCTCACACCTGCATATGAACATCTGCATTGTACCAGTTGATACTTTTTCTCAGCCTGAATTAAATTAAATCACCTGCATGCCTTTAAGCCCCCTTCTTTACTACCAAAGACTACCACTTCTTCCTAGCGCAGGGGAGTTCAGTTTAACAAATAGCAACTCGATGAGCTTTGAATGCAGCATATAAAACTCTACTTTTACTATTTTCTGTGACATTTAAATGGCCTAAGTGAACATTTAATTTAATTGCAACTAATAAATATTTTCTTGAGAGTAAATGTTAAAAAAAGGGATTTGTTTCCAGGAAAAAAATTCTTCAGATTCCATACTCACTCTAAATGTTCAAATCTGACCTAGCAATATTTTAATTCTTTCTCTTTTAGCTTACATGGAAAATCTGGTTTCGGCATCAAATGCCACTGAGACTGTTTGGGGTTTTTTTGTCCTGCTCAGAAAAAATAACAGCGATTTAGATAAATATTTAGTAATTTCTCTTAATAACATACAGTCACCAATCCTTTCTCTAATATGCTGTCAAAATCAGCAAATCTGATAAAGAAATAACATTTAAATGTTGGCCATAATTGTTACTTCAATATGGCAGTCATTAGCATGGAAGGAGTTAATGTTCCCCACTCTTTTTCTAAGAGTAAAAAAGGCAAGGAACAGCTGTCACTCAGGTGATGAATACAAGCTGCCAGCCTTTTAAACAGCAGGTACAGCATTTGAGCTCTGAATTAATTAGCATTCAGAAAGCCTAAACACGGCTTGATAACTCTGCAAGATGATTTTTGTCCCTTCCTGCAAATTAATACTGCTATTAAGATGAGCAAGGGCACAATGCAGATCGTAATTGTACCCATTAAACAAAGTTTCACAAGAAATTACTTGGAGGCTCTTGCCAAGAATGCATCAAGTCAAATAAAGCCTTGCTGCAAATAACAGACGTACAGGAATCCATCTTCACTTTTTCATGGCATTCACAAAACCACATACAATATGGATTCCTGTGTAAATGCATGAAATGTTTTCTGCACATAAACACAGGCTTCTCAAAAGTTCATGTTTTTTAAAGTTTAAATAGTGGCTTTGTCTCAAAAGCATTCGGGCTACTTCCATACAAGAGCTGCTTCTAACATACACATATACACTGAAAGGGACTTAACAAGGCCTCAGAGATTATACTTACAATGTCTTAAAAAACAAGGCCTCCCTCCATCAATGGCTGCTGCAGCACTGCATCAAAGTCTACACAATCCATGTGGAAAATCTTCCTCCTATATTTATCATTTCCTTTAAACAATGAGCATATTTTATAAAGCACAAAAATGATTGATATCAGAATTTAATGATGTTTAATAAGTGGCCATCTGTCAACAGTCAAGGAGTAAAAAAGAAGCACATTATTATTTCCCAAAAGACTAGAAATATTGATGCTAATTAAAAGGCACATTATCATTATCTCAAAGCAATGTCTGAACACTAATGAGACTTCAAGTCCAGGGCAGGAGAACGAGGGACAACTACGGGTATGAGTGCTCCCCAAATGGGTCACTGGCGTTGAGGGTCTCCAAACTGGTGTCATGATAGCATACTGATTGGAAGTTGGCAAGTAGCTGGTATCTCCTGACTGGGTGGGCAAGCAATCAAACCCCGATCTGATGTAGGTAAGATTATGCACTTTAAACTCAACTCTTCAGAAGAAACCTTTGGTACATTTTTACAAAGAATTGTAGAAGAAAAGAACTGTGCTAAACATGGCACTTCACTGTTTTTTAATTCCAATTTTCCATCCCCCTTATTTCACAACAAAACAGAACGTGTGGTGCCCAAACACACAATTAATTGCACCATACTAAACTGCAACATACTCGGTACTTTTAGCTGAGAAATAGATCAATGTCACATGTACATAAGGGACTCACGTGGTCAGATAGACGGAAACCCACACACAGAGGAACAAAACCCAATAACATAGTGTCTGAAGCACTTACGACTCTTTGGGCCTCTAGGAAGACCCTCTAGGGTTCAGTATCCTTCAACTTCTTATGCTGAGTGCTGTGGAGGAGGAAGGTACATAAAGGTAGGTGGTTCAGTCTGCTGCTCATGTTTGCCTGGAGCTCTGCCTTAAACATTGTCAGTTTATTACCTTTTAAAATGTAGGATTTATTGCTGTTTTCATAATTCATCTTGATCAGAACCACTTTTAAGCAAGCAAACCTCTACTAACCTCAAAATCCATGCTTCATGTTCTAACTGAGGCCACCAGCAGCCTGTAACATTTTGCCTCAGTATGTAAAAAGCTGACAAGACTCTTGGCATTTATTGCTTGCAGAAGGGCACAGTTATAGGCCACTGGCAAATGTTTTCCTGCCCTTGAGATATGAGAGATGTGTGAGCAAGATATGACTGATCCCACCTCCCACATTGTGGAAACTATATGTACAGTCCCAGGTTTAGCAATATTGACTCTGAGCCAGGCCCAGCAGTTCACCAACTTTATGAGGTTTTGTGTTGTTAGAAGAGGAATACAGGTGAGTGATGCAGAATATTCCTGCGTTGAAAGTAAGCAAAGCATAGACAAACACGAAGTAAAAGCCATACTGGGAACAGGTGGAATGAAAATAGGGATGGGAGAATCACACTGAAAGCATGAAAAATGGCAAACTGGAAGTACCCCAGGCTGTAGAAAAGCACAGCTACCCTGGCAATCGAGGCCCAGGGGCATGAGTACCATACCTAATTAAGACCAGGCATTTTTCCCACCGTATTTTTACTGGGTAACTTTTTCACCTATAACTGCCACTATCAAATTACCATCTCCACAGTGCAAAGCCACCTCTAGTCTTCCTCCTCAGGTCAAGGAACCCATTCATCACTGTCAAGTAAAGCATATTTCTACTTCTACTTGTCATTTTCAAACCATCACTTCACACAGGTGTGACCTCTGATCCTGACTTTCCTTCCAACACTCCCCTGCTATACTCTGAGAGTCCTGCATTATCTCCTCCCTGAGAAATATTAAAAAATTTAAAGGAGATGTCCCTGGTTTTGATTACCCTATTCCAACATAACTCCTTGATCTTCAGCATAAACACTTCAATCATTCTGGCATTTTCATTGACTCAAATTAAATGCAGAGCCAGTAATTATTTCACAATCCCCTTGCCCTTTCATACACAAGTCTTCTGCCTTATACAATGACAAAGTATTACCTCCCAGACTCCTAGATGGTTCAGATACTTCAGATACATTTTGGATATGAATCTGGCATGAGAGGACTCTTAAGTAAACCTTGTGAGGCTTACCCAGTACTAATTATTTGCAATTACAGTGCTTTTCTCATGTTGAGCTCCCATGCTCAAACATGATGTGAGCCATATAACCATACAATAGTTCCACTGATTAACAGGTTGCTTGGGGGGATCAGGAGCACAGGGTTCAAGATCCCCTGCATTTTGCAGCCTCTACATGTAAATTCAGCAAAGCTGATGCAAAAAGGGAAATTCACAGTACTCTTTACATAAATGGGAGATAGGACGTTTAGACAGACACACAGAAATGAAAAAACACCATCAGTATCCAGTTTTCCTTGTGTTATTTACTTCCATATTCACTACAATTGTTTCAAACTGGCACCGAATTCTTTCTTCTTGGTGCCTCCCAGATTTGCCTTCTGACTCTGTGGAACTGTTGTACATTGTATAGCTGTCAGAGCAGAAGTGGAATGTACGAAAAGCTGGATAATTGTATGTTGGGGCATATGGTACTACAGGGGTTAGTGAATGTAGGGGTTAGTAGGAAGAAGGGGGTTTTGTTTTGATTTTTTTCAAGAGTCCGGATATGACTAAAGCTTTTTCCGGTGGGCAAAGAAAATAACCCTTGTTTATCCATTTCTCCACAATTTGAAAAGTTGCTTGTGCTTTTTTCCCCCCCTTTTCTTTGGGGGTGTGGAGTGGGGAGAGAAGAAGAGTGGAAGTTACCCTTAACATTAATTCTTATTTACGTGACAAATAATAGACCTTCCTTCTGGTTCTCTTCTTGTGTCCTAAGAAAATACGTTCTCAAACAGCATGCATGGCACTGAGATTTTCACAAAAAGAGCACTGAAATGAGCTAGCTGCTGTGTAAACATGTCAGGCTTCATACCTCACATGCATTGAAATGAACCAGCACAATTCGCTCTTCTCAAAGGTATTGCTTCAAGCTGATTGCTGACTCAAGACAAGAACACAACCCTGGTCACAGTGAGTTTCTGAGTATTTTCTCTGCAGCTGCAGGGTATAGAGGGTTTTCTGTTTGTTTTGCTTTTTCCCCCCTCTTTCATATGAAACCTCAGATTCTGGAGTACAGTTTGGCAGCACCAGGCCGAAATCGCTGCCAGTTTCCTAGGGTACAGAATTTCTAATGACACAAAGCCCTGACTATCTTCTTGCCCAATAAATAATCAAAATTTTGTACCACGGTCATCCTTAAAAAATATGACTTCTTGTTTTTTCTCTCTCAGTTGCAGCTAATCCTTTCTGTCAACAGGGTTTCATCTGTAACAAGCCTGCCTGTGACATATTAGGTCCCAATACATCTCTCAACAAATCCCCTGTGCATGGCGTGGTTCATAAAGCACACAGGTTGCAAAAAGGACCACAGAGACAGAGCCTCTCTCCTCTAATGGGATCAGAAAGGCTGCGCTTTCCGATGGAAGACGCTCATCAAAGGCGAGGCCAGGAGAGACAGCACACTGTCAGGGAAGTCCCAGCTCACATATCCTGTTTCTGGTGCATAAACAGAACAGAGCATTCATGATATTTGTACTTCTGAATGGCTCCTCTGGCGGGTTGAATTATTGGTCACATGTTTATCACTGCCATGCTGGAAAGCTGATCCAGATGATGCTTGCTTCATACTCAGCAATTTACAGCGTTTATCTAGCTTTAAGGGCTGGCATTGTATGGCATTGTATGACTCGCTCTTTAGGACTTGTTCTTCCTTTTTTCCTCCCCTCTTCTGTCCTTACTTCAATTTTACGCTTCTTCACTTGGACCAACATACCAAAAGAAAATGCACGAGGTAGTAAAAACTGGATATATCATTTTTACCAGCAGTAAATTATTAGAGGCTTCCATTGGTTTTGCAGAAGGCGTAATGGGAATAAACTCCATAAGAGCTATTTGCTCTCCCCACTTACCCAATGCCTGGCCCTCTACCCACAACAGCCTAAGCTTAATGTGCAGCTGTGGAGGGGAGGAAGGTGACAGACACCAGCTTGCTCTCCTGCTTCCTGTGGGAGAAGACGTTACCCCTCCTGCAAAATGCTCTTACATGGTGTGGCTGCTTTCTCACACTTTCTCAGGGAAACAGCCCCATTTTCATTTCATTGACAAGGACATGAAAAGTGCCCTCAAATTCACTGTAGAGACACTTGACACCTTGGGGGTTGTTTCTTTATCTTATCTGGGATTTTAAACCAGTTCCCACAGTTCTCTGGACTTCTCTGAAATCTGTTGTCAAGCCAAGAGTTTCAGTTCACTCAATGGCCTAAAGTACTGCAAAAGCTGGTCTTGATGAGTGTCAAACTGCTAATAACTGAGAGAGACCACAATGGCCATGAAATCAAAAATTACAGACTCTAGTTTTGTCTTCTGAGATGTCCGAGAAACAGTGTGCCTCTGTGTGCATATACACATTCTCAAGTAGAAAGGCAGAAAACATTTAACTGAGGGTACTTTGAAAAGGATTTAGTCTGCTATTCAAAATTTTTTCTGTTCTTGGAGTGATTAAATGGGGCAGCAGAATGACACAGCTCACCCAGTGACATATTAGCTGACACACTACACAATTCTATACTCTTTCAGATTTAGCATCTCGCATCACTTCAACAAATACTAATTATAACAACTACTTACTCTTAGTAACTTCTCAAACAATTCTAGTATTTACTTTTTACAAGTCTATTTATTTCTATTATGTCTGATGTAGTTAGTTAATGTTACGAACAGTTGAAACACCCAACATATAGTTTATAAAATTTCACCTTGGGCACTCTGCTGAAGTGCTGGCATTGCCAAATCTCCACAGGACATCTGCACTTAAGTAAATACTGTTGCAGGCACTTCAGACAAATTTTCAGACACCAGTCTATTAAGGTTCTTTCCTACATACGAAACTCCCAAATGAACCAGAGGCATTCATTAATAATGTGCATTAATGGGCAGAAATTTCTTCACATGGACTCTATAAATCTTCAAATACTTGCAAGATAAATAGTTAGCTTTTGCACAATAAGAAAAGACAAAATTTTGTGTTTGATGAAACACGTGGACCTAATTTTCTTTAGGAGTAAATCAGCACTTGTACCAAGAACAGATGGGAATAAGTATGTATTTATTTTATGCTCCCTTTGCTATGTTCATAGCAATATAAATTTGCATTTATTGTATTATTGGAACTAAATTTGAGAACCATTCATCTGAGGAAAAAATGCAAGGAAGACTCACATTTCTGAATGGATGTTAATTATCTGGGTAAAAACAATTAGGCCACCGCCACCCTACCTACCTTGTAATTAGGTGAGATCCTAAGAAAAAGGAAAAAAAAAAAAGAAAGAAAAAAACAGTAAAAAGGAAAAAAAGTAGGAAAAGAAAAAATAGTGCCATCTGAACAGATTTTCAGCAAGGCTGGTCAATCAGCAGTCAGCTAAATAACTCAAAAAGTAAACAGGAAAAAGTTATCTCAGATTATTTACTAACTGTTCAAAAAGAGCGTAACAGTAGTGAAACCACACAACTCGAAAAAAAAAAAGGAAGAAAAAAACAGTAAAAAGGAAAAAAAGTAGGAAAAGAAAAAATAGTGCCATCTGAACAGATTTTCAGCAAGGCTGGTCAATCAGCAGTCAGCTAAATAACTCAAAAAGTAAACAGGAAAAAGTTATCTCAGATTATTTACTAACTGTTCAAAAAGAGCGTAACAGTAGTGAAACCACACAACTCTTCCTATCATCCAAGCAGAGAAGCCAGTACGTGCTATTATTTCATGGGTATACTTTTCTCCTTGAAAAATAACCCTGCCTCATCTAATAACTGGGTGTATGTGTTTATAGACAGTAACTGCAGCTGAATACAGGCACAAGTGTAACTTTTTTAGCTGAATTTGAAAGCAAAAAGTTCTACTTAAAGCCACCTTATAAGTGAATCAGCTCTGCTGGAAGAAAACAATAGTACAAAGAACAAACAGAAAAATTGCACAAACTCCTTGTAACAGTCCAAAACTTTGGCTTTTCAAGGCATCTGGTCATCTAAGCAAGTCCACTGGGACCACATGGCACGTAAACAAATTAACATTTTGTTTAAACGTCAATCAACAAGATCCTTCCATTCAAACCCAGATCAGCTGCACTGGCAGCTGTTAAAGTGGTGACACTCCTGGCTTACACAGATGCCCGGGAGTTGGTGGAAAAACCATTCTACTTTTAAAATATCCTCCTAGAAGCTTACAGTTTAAGCGTTTCAAAATCTATACCAAAAAATATTAAAGTAACATTTCTGGGGACAACCCCACTTGCTTCCTCCATTCTCTTCTCATTCAGAATGTTGGGAGGTTAAAACCCCAAACTTTTCACTCCAAACAGCAACAAGTGCAATTTTTATACATCACTCTGTACTACTCATCGTCATTCCTGTAAAGTACTTTAGACACAGTTTTACAGGGCAGTGACATCATGGAAATTCTCCAAGAAAAAAGGGAAAACACTGGCAAAAAATGCTGATCACCAGATCAGAGGAAGCTTGCAAAGAATTCTGTTGGATTACTCTCTGAAGTTGTTGAAATTTGCAGAAAGGTAATGCCTCATCACTGGGGAAGTGCAGAGGGATCCCAGGATGCCAGGCAGGTAACACCATATGATTGCAACAGAACAGCAAGGGCCATCAAAATGAATCACCAAAATCCTTTGTTGAAGGTGGCACATGCAAATACAGGCTGAAACAAGCTTTGAGGGCATACTTCGGAGGAATACGTGGAAAGGTGGTGGGGTGAAATGAAGAAGAAAATAAAACCACAAAGACAGGTAAATACTTTTCTTGGTCTTATCTTCAAATATTTGTCAAATTTTACGGTAGTTTCATTTGCTTTCAGTATGAACAAACAACACTGAACTTTGCCAAAAACAGTCTCAATTTGTTATGAACCGCAAAGAGCTCACACACACAAGACACTCCTATTCTTCCTCTTTGCCATGTAAATATACATGATCAAGTTGTAGGTGATAAGCAGTAAAGAATAACAAAATTTGGTCTACTTCACTGTGAGTGAACAAGTTATGCACATAATCCCCTTCCTAGATACTCTTCAGCACAATGTACAAGAATTTAAAAATGTGTTACCCATGACGGTTCTCCTAATACCTTTAATTAAAACACTACCAGAAGTTATAATGAAAAAGGATTACTTCTTTTTTAATACACTAAAACCTCAAGCTCCTGTTATTTTACATTCTGGTAAAAAGGAAATGAATAATGAAGCCACATTTTGGGATTTAGCATAATCTTAAGATTCTCAGTTAAAGGGCAGGAAAGACGTTTCATTTTAAAATTTCCTTTTAACAGATACAAGCTTTATGTTCCTTTATTATTACAAATACACTAATTTAAAATGTCACCCTTTAAAGCTCCCAACATTTGTTAACAAGCTGCATCTTTCTTCTACCCCACTACACATGATGAACACAGGGTCTCACTGAATGAAAAGAAACTAGTTAATAATTTGCCTTATTGTGATTTCTGGCTGCCTTGTAACACCCTTCCGGATTTCGCTCTGAATGCAAAATGCTTAATATCATCAAGTTTTCCTGGTGATCAGCAGGCTAACATGTGACTACTTACAACAAAGCTATTTACTGTTTGCAAACTCTCCCACTCCCTTCTGACAAAAGCATTTTATCATTTCCTGGATAAAAGCTGGGATATGGGGGCACAACAAGATGAAGGTCAATTGACTCCAAGATTGCTGCATGCCTGTGTGAAAAGCTGGCAGGTCCACCCACTATGGATGGGTATTCAGCACTTGTTAGCATTTTATTGGGTTCAGAGCATCTCCCTGCTGATTTCAGTGGCAGCTGTAGGAACCCTGCTTGCCCCAGCCTACGGCTCTTTGCTCTAGGAATGGGGATGTCAGCTGGTGCTGTCTGCCCGAGATGATGATGCCAGGTCCTCCACCAAGGTGAGGACAGTGGCCATGCAATGAAATGATAACAGGTTTATTTCTTCTCTTTCCACAAATAAACCAGACACTGAGCTCCTTCACCACAAAGACCTGATTCCTGGAGCCACAAGCCTGATTCCTAGAGCCTTATCCTCTTCTGCAATCAAAAAATCTTTTGAGCTCCCTGATCACATTATCAAAAACGAAATGATGACAATCATATACAAAGGCGAAGACTTAAGCAAAACTCTGCAAGTATTTGTAACTCTCTGAGCTTCTTTTAATGGGTAGCTTCTGTATGTAATTTCTGGGATTTGGAAACTGCAAAAGCTTGGAAATGGTTTGTTTGGATTATTATGTTTTGATGGGAACTGGTTGTTTGTATTCTTGCTTTGTTTCTGCTAACTAAAAAGCCAAACTGATATCCCACTATGAAGCAGCACACTGATGCTGACATCCATATCATCCATTACAAGATCCACTTATCAAAAATCTGGTACCTAAACAATTGAAGTAAAAGATAGAGGTAGCAGATTATCTTCTGTGATTACAGGGCAATAGCATAAATATCTGCTACTTGTTTCATAAAGTATTTGCTAACAGCAGAGAAAAATCCTGAGTTCAGTTCCAGATTCTTGATAAAGGTGAACTTATTACATATCTATCCCATCCAGTTCCATTCTTCCTGCAGAGCACAGCTCACCTCTGCTGAGCATGAGAAAACAGGGGTTTCCAGATCCTCACTGTAACTTTGAACAACTTAGGCAGATGTTTTACAAGAAAAAACCAAAACCATAGCCCCTTAATAATTTTTTGACCCTTGCTCAAAGCATGAGCTCTGCTTCCTAATTAAAACAGCAACAACAGCATCAATAACAACAACAAGCCACCAGGAACTGTGGGATAACAAAGTCACTGTTCTAAAAGGATTTAATGTATGTAGGCTTTAAAAATCATACCTTGATAATACTGCAATGCAACTCCAAAGAGATCTTGAGTACAACTGTGCCACATGAAGACCCAGGTGATACTTGGAGAAGCAAAACCTGATTTAAGATTTAGCAGAGCAAAATAAATTTGGGATCTAACCGCAGTTACGATGTAAGACAGAATATAAATTCATTAGCACTGCCAATATATTTTGCCCAATCATTCTGCCAGGTCGTATCGACCTGGAAAAAGGAGTCTGCATATGTGTGCATATCTGAGTGCATTACACATGCACCTCTCGGAGAAAGAACAGCTATGCAGAATTGATGGCTACGGACAGTATTTCTAATGGCCTTTTTAATTGGCACTATGATGATTAATTGAGGCCTTCACAGAACTCCAGGAGTGCTCATTACCACACAGCATGGTGTCCCAGCACACTGTGTGGGTGACCGTTATTACTAAATAGTCATCAAAACATGAGACACTGATAAGATAAATTTTACACATATCTACAAACACCAGAAATTGAAGCCTACTACTGAGGCAGCTGGAAAATTCTTCTTCCTCCTTAATATATTATTTTAGCAGTGTCCATATGCTCCCAGAGAGCAAAAAAGGACTTGAGAAAGTTATTGAAAACAGGCTACATGTGTAATAAGGATTAAATACCTCATGCAGTATTTCTTGCCTTTGCAGAAGTTTATATTCACTCATGGCTACACACAGGATATTGCAATTAACCCCTCAGACAAGAGCAAATCACATGGTTACTGCACACCTGCATTGCTGGGAGAGAAGCAGGTGTGCTCAGGAACGGCCATCAAAAATCTCAGTTACACTGGACCTGCATGACACCGTGCTGCTGCTGCCACCACCACCACTGC
Organism: Corvus brachyrhynchos; assembly: GCF_000691975.1. Taxonomy (NCBI): domain Eukaryota; kingdom Metazoa; phylum Chordata; class Aves; order Passeriformes; family Corvidae; genus Corvus; species Corvus brachyrhynchos. Next base: position 898,439 of record NW_008240228.1, read on the forward strand.
TACCACCACCACCTTTCCCTTGGGAAATGATGGGCTGCTCAGTGTCCAGCACCCAAGGCAGGGGTTGGCTGAGGTGCTGACCCACTGCTGGCTTCCTCACAGCCATGAAACCACTGCAGCAGGTGTGTGGGGCCAGGTGGGAGGCAGCAACTTTGAGAGGACCTTGAGGGTTTCTGCTTTCTCCCTTTGGGTTTATACAGCTCTCACCTGGCCATGGAAAGGGACCTGGGAGTCCTGGTTGACAGCAAGTTGAGTAACAATCAACAGCGTGCCCTGTGCCAACCATATTCCAGGCACAGCATCACCAACTGGTAAAGCGAGGTGATTGTCCCACTCTGTTCTGCACTGGAGCAGCCTCACCTTGAGTGCTGTGTGTGTGCAGTTTTAAGCATCACAATATAAAAAAGACATTAAGCTATTAGAAAGCATCCAAAGGAGGGCCACAAAGATGGTGGAAAGCCTTGAAGGGAAGTTGTATGGAGGAGTGGCTGAGGGCACTTTGTCTGTACAGCTGGAGGAGATTGAGGGGAGACTTTATCGCAGCCTACAACTTCCTCTCATGAGGGGAAGACGAGGGTCACATACTGATCTCTTCTCTGTGCTGACCAGTGACAGATTCTTGGGGCTGTCCTGTGCAGGGCTGAGAGCTGGACTCAGTGATCCTTGTGGGGTCCCTCCCAACTCAGAATATTCTGGGATTCTGTGATTTCTTTACCTGCGCCCTTCCCAGCACAGTGTGCAGCCTCCATGCCCACACAGCCCTCCCTGGCTCCTGATGGATTACTGACACTTGCTACACTCCCTTTGCAGTTAGAGGGGTGTTTGCTGCCTCAGGGCTTCCAGAGCCCACGAATATCTCCAATACTCAACAGAGAACCATTTAGCCATTTATAAATATTCTGTAAATAATCTTGGATAACACTAACACCATCTTTCATTCTGTGAATGATTCAGGATTTTGTCGCACACTGACAAAGAACTCATTCTCATTAGAATTCTGCAAAATCTTCTTACACAAATCTCCTGTCAGCTTCAATCCATTAAAAATAATAAAGGTATGCTCAAAAGTGGGAACCAAAGCAAATTTTGTTTAGACTTAACAGATTCAATTTACTGTGCTGTTAATCAGACAACAGCAACTCATGTCTTCCTTTGCCTTGACAATGGGATCTAATAGGACATTTGGCTGCATTTCCATCACACCAAGGATCTGTGAAACACTGGTCACAACATAGCGCAGATTCAGCCCTGCCTGCAGGTCACAAGGAAGGAACCGTGGAGTTCCCAGGGAAGAGGTACTTCCAAAGTGTTATCCATTGTGCTGAGCATCCCACCTGTGTTCAAACCTTTGCAATACCCTCTCCAAATCTGGAACCTGAAATAGTGATTGCCCACCAGATAGGGCAGGAGAAAAGCTTAGATCATGTTTTGCCCGATTAACTGGCTTTTCATTGCCTTCCTTTCTCATTCCCACTTCAAAAGCAATAGAGGCTTCACTGCGGCTGAAACAGCTCCCTTCCTAACTGGAGGAAACCAGGGAACAGATATGATGTCCAGCCAAATATAAGCCCCATCATGAGATGGGAGTAGCTGCCAAGGGTACATTATTTAAAAAAAAATAAAAACAAGTAAAAATTTACTCTCATGATGAGTTCAGGACACTTTCCTCAGCTGGGCCCATACAGGTAAAGCCAGCCAGAGACCAATTTGGGACCAGGCACTATTACACATCCCAAATAGGTGTGTGGAACACAGGTGCATATAGGCAAGTTTGGACGTTTGCTCTTAGCTGCAAGCTTTCTGTTAAAAACCCACACCTATTCGCTGAGGAATCTACCTTCGCAATTTTATCTCCAGCTGATTTGCACCAAAGGATACATTGCAGGAATTTATTTTCACATCACATTTTGTGAGCTAAGAACAGGCAATATCAAGGGAAAAAACCAAGCCGACCAAACAGTTGCCAGGAGGCTGGGCTTTTTCAGCCATGACAGTAATGCTGGAGTAAACTGGCTTTGAAAGATTTCCAAGTTTTGTGGTTTTGAGTGAGGATTTTATGAACCAGTTTTAAATGTGTTTGGATCATGAAGAATTAGTTTATGTTGTAGTTCCCTGGAAAAGAAGCGAGTGTAAATCAATCTTATTTTAAATACACGTGAACAGCTTAGAATTGCATTGTATGCCATTGCTAACATGCAGTAGCTTCCAACTCCAAAGTAGATTTAAGTGTTGCTACAGAGCTGAAGATATCATTTGGAAAGAGATGTTAAAGTTTCATGAAAAGCAACTATCTTACTGAATAAATGAACTTCCTTATAGCACTTTAAAAAAATTAGACAGGTCAAATAATAGATGACCTATTCAACATTTTTAGATGGTGTAAATAGCCACCTTTATGAATCTCAAATCATAACAAATTGCCATGTTTCTGGAAACGGATATTGATCTCCTTGAAACCTTGTGCTCATGACGCACAGCAAGTTTGCCCAGTAAAAGCTCATGGAAACAAAAGAAAAAGAAAAAAACCAGAAAAACTGACACACATGACACATTTGTAAGAACAACTGAACTGGTGAATCACAAATCCCAGCCCTTCTCCCAAGAGCATTGCTTCTACAGAAAAAAAAACCAAACAAACCCAACAAAATATATCTCTGTTTTGAAGTGCTTTAGGTTTTTTTCTTTTTAAACTTGAAAATTAATCTATTTTGCTATTCTAAAGAAATAAGGGTAATAGCACTCTAACTGTGGTTAAACCAATCTTTAATTCAAGTTTGATTTAAAATGAGGAGTTTGTAAAAATACTGCGACACAAATGAACTCTGTATGTTCTCTTCCTTGTCCTCCAGTAGAGAGAAAATGGTATTTTCAAAATCCATTGACATGACTCAAATTGTTTTGCCTCTAGAATTTTTATGGTTTCAGACATATCTGACACATCATTTTTGCTACCCTCTTGTTAACTCTCTCCAATCATTAGCGGCATTTCAGTGTACAGGAGGAGAACGCTAAATTAAAGAGTCTATTTCAGTTTTTAAGCCCCAGGGAAGAAAAGGTTGAGCACATCACAGAGAAAATGTATTTTACTTCCAACTTGGATTGCCTGTGCTCTCATTACACTACCTCAGCACCCCTTCAGCTGCTGTGTGAAGCAGAGGTCTATTAAGCTCTGAAGGGAGCTCATTCTTCTGTCCTATAAGCTAAAGAAAGACATTTCTGGAGTGATGAGAACTGCTTGAGCTGGATGGAGAAGATACTTGAAAATGCCTCGTGGGGTTCCAGCCATACAAGCCGAAGTATAATAGCATTGAACTGGAGGTGTGGCACAGCAGATATTTATAACTGCTGGTGGACAAAGCTTTTACTGCCTTTAGAAACACTGAGATGAAAGGGGAAAACAACTCTACATTGAGGGGGAAGGGTGAATGCACACAATGGGTTTTTTATGTATTACCCAGACTAGCGTCTGTTGATGTGGGACTTTTCTCATTCACTGAGCTAAGAGGATAATTTTGCTGTGTGTCAGCAGATCAAGTGAAGGATGTAACTGCAGTGAGCAGGCCCGTTGGTTCATGCACACCTTGACAAATGGCCAATTGCAGCTGTGGGCTGTTTTGAAATTCTGAGCATTCATATGTTAGCTACAGAAATCACGAGTGAAATCTGGTAGAACAGGAGAAAGGAAAAGCATGGCACGGCAACAGAGGGAGAGGGTTCATTACACACAGTGTAGTAACAAGAGGATGTGCAAGAAGAGCACCAATGTGCAACTGGTGCCAGTCACAAGAGGTGTTGAGGGGCATTTGGCATAGAAAGCAAAAATCCACAGGAAAATTCAAGGGAACATGCATCTTTTCTTTTTCCATTGTTCCTAAAGCTACAGATTTTGTTCCAAGAAAACAAAACAAAACAAAATGAAAACAAACCCAACTAGAACAAACCCCATGTACCAAACCAACCAACTTCCTTCCCACTCCCATCTCTCTGCCACTTTTCCAAAACCAGCCACTCTAGAATGAATATAAAAAACCCATCAGTTCAGTTACATGAAGGCAGGAACAGAGGAAGAAGCTTTGGATGGGATATAATAATAATAATAATAATAATAATAATAATAATAATAACCATCATCATCTCATTCTTTAATGGCTGAAGATGCACTGCATAATTTCTTTGGGGACTGATACATTACAAGAGGGGCAGTGAAAGAAAGCCGCCTAAAATATTTCAAATTTGTTTCAAAAGATCCACTCAATACACCTCACTTTTCAAAATCCTGGCTTTTCATGCAGTATTTTCCAGTCTAACTCCTCTGAAGAAATAAATTCAATTTAAGAGGGAAGAAAGGTACAATTTTCTGTAACTGGAAAAGGCAAATCAATACTTCGTAAGTACGGTATGCATTAAGATAATTAATTTTCCACAATATGCTCAAATCTCAGCAGTGAAAACAGTATAAAACCAAATTAATTACTAAATATTCTACATACTAAGAGCACGA
>NW_008240228.1:902960-904916 GCF_000691975.1 Corvus brachyrhynchos
TTGTTAAATAGATTAAATGGAAAACGATTTCTATGGCTGTCAAACTGCAGCCAGTCTGAACACCTTGAATTCTGAACCCTATGGATAGTACCATAATTGTCTTTTCTTAATGGTTTGTTAGAAGCTTCGTATTGTATCAAAAACCTTTTTTGAAGGGAAAGGCAACCTTTAAAGGTCTCATTCATTTGGGCTGTGCCTCATTTCCATTATTCCCAAAGCTCATGTAGATTTTATTCCTCTCATTCTTTGCAAGGTCATATTTTTCTCTGTCATTTTACTTGTTACATCCGAAGCTTCAAGATCAGCAAACACAGCCTTAAATGCACTTCACCCTCACTCTAAAAAAAAAAAAGAATCCTTTAGAAAAGGCGATTTTGACATTGGCTGCCTGCAGTTTGACTCCCTACCGCTTCACAGTGAGATCAAGAATAATACTTCACTTTATAATGCTCACCTCGAGATTGCGTCAGTAATGAAACACTCCAAGCAGGGATCAGTTAGAACAGCAAATGGCTTTAACATTTCCAGGGAGCAAAGGAATTGAAACATACCACACTTCACATTTGCAGAACAAAGAGGGGACTAAAAGACACTGAAGTAAAAACAACAACAACAACAAAGTCCTTCAGGTTGTAATGTCTCCCAAGAGTGAATGTGTATGGCTGGAGGAGCTGCTGTGCTGCATAAGGCACTAACGTTTTGTTAACCACAGCTTAAAATCTACACTAAGTGCAAGATAAATTTCTCTCATATTTTCTCTTCAGTATTTCAGCCTATTTCCACATTTTCATAAAAGCAAAGACAGGACCAAAAAGCCTTCCTGAAGGAAATCATTGCACTGCAATGATTTCTTGAAGATTAGTTGTAAATTTATTCCCAAATTTCTAACACTGTATACAGACATACATAGGGAGTTCAAAAATATATGGAGTAAATGCACAAGCAGAAGCAATAAAATACAATCCAGTCATAAAATCTGCCCCCCTCTGAGTGGGATTTCACAGGATCTCAACTGGAGGAAAGAAGGCAATAAAAGCAGATCCATGGGTGTTCGCACTGTACACAAGAATCTATGCAGGCATATCTCACTGCTTGATATACAAGTTATTTCACTGGGAATTTAACATCTTCTGACATGTCACCCTCACAGACAAAGAATCTGATCTAATTCTGATCACTTCTGATAAGGTATTTTTATATAGGGATGCAGGGACAGAATCCAATACCAGCCTTGCACCACTGCAGACCAGGGAGAAATTGTTACGTGCACCTCTTCTGAGGCTAGGTTCTCCCTAAGGGACACAGGATTTCTACCCTACAAATCAAAGAAGAAACATCAATTTGATTCTCAGTTTTCAGAATTTTCTAAGTGCAATTTTATCCTGAAGGCTGACAAGCTGAAGATAGTTCCTCCTATCTTGAGATCTCCTGCACGTGCCTCCAGAATTTAGTCTGAGGCCAGAGAGGGAGATGGTATTTACCTGGTTAGAAAGGACAAAGCCCTGACTCTGTCACTCTTGGAAGAATAGCCAGCTACAGACAAATATTTTTATTTGTGCACATGACATTTAATCTGCGTCACTGAGACAAATGAAATGCAAAAGCTTCACATCTATGATTACATCCCCTACATTCACTTTTCAGAGCATGAGTATGTCTCTGAAAGAAAAAGGCTTAGGACTGTGCTTTCCCATGCAGGGAATTGTTACTAAGCTAAAAGGGGCTGCAGGGATGAGTCTGGGTGTATGGAATTAGCCCTCACCGGGCTGAGGCCTAAGAAGATCATAAAAGGCTGCTGGTGACGCCAGCTAATGAAGTCACTCCTCCAGCTCAGAGGCTTTGGCACTGTCAGTCTTGCACTCAGTCCTTGCTGAATATGTATCGCTTTAGATGTTAAAGCTTCCATGTGTGCTTTAAGCCTACTTAAGGAGAAAACTATAGTACTAAGTTGGGGGG
>NW_008240228.1:905038-934188 GCF_000691975.1 Corvus brachyrhynchos
GGGGGGTGCGGTTTATGTAACAGTAGCCCTGAGAAATAAAACCAACAACCCATTTTCAGAGAAACCATGAGTTTGAAGTAATTCAAAGAAATCACTGTGTTGGGGAAGATGAAACAGGAAAGTCTTATAAATATGATTGCCTGACAAAAGATTTTGGGAATATGAAGACTACAGGCAACATCGAAATGAAAGCCACTTTTGAAATACCAAGTCTTAGTTACTGAACAACTGGAAAACAATGGTATGGCCGACTGAAGGTAATCCCCTCTTGATTGAACAATACCCTCTGCTTGCAGGCAGGTCCAAGGGTCAGAGCAGACCCTACTAGCTCAGCAGAAGGGGTCCAAAGAGTAGTTTTTAGAAGTTAAGATGTAACACTCTATGGTAATATAAGAACTCTTATAGGCTGTATGTAAATGCTATAGGATTTGTATCTTGTATTAGATTGGTTAGTGACAATTAGAATATTCAGTACAGAAGATGATTTATTGTATTGTAACCAGGACTTCAGACACTTCCATTCCCCTTCCACTCTTGCTCTTACACTCTCTCTCTCTCTCTCTCTCACCCGCTTACTCTCTTGCTCTCTTGGGCCTGCTCAGAGCTGAGTCTGGCAGCTCTGAGCAGTGCCCCTATACCCACGCCCTTTGATATAAACCGCCTGTGTCCCAAGATCTGCCTATAGAGATCTCTCGTCTCTGTCTCCGTCACCATCCGTCCCGCCAGTAACCTACACACTGGACCCCCAAAACACCGCACTCCTTGTTTCTTGATTTTGGTATTTGCAAACTTAAGCTAATGCAAGTACCACTATACACTGTCAGACACTCTGATTTGTCAGTATTCTTAAAAGGCATGTAAATACTTTAGATTAAAGCATAATGATTTAATACAGATAAACTTTCTGTCTTTTGAATATCTCAGTTTTGTAGTTACAGCAGATATTTTGCCATATGCTAATTTTCAGACACTACTGAATGTACACTAGCAGGAGGGAAAGTTTTCCATTAAAGAACATAACTGCAAACTCTAGTAAAAACACTTTTAGAAAATCCACAGGGACTTTAGTTCAAGGTTTTCTTATTATACTAATAAATGATTTCATGTCCACTCTGTGTATGAAGCAACATTATTTATTGCATACCTTCTTCCAGAGGAGCACTCGAGTATTTGCAGAGAAGTACAAATACATCATAAATTTTCCAGTAACTAACATTAAAAATGGAAACAACTGCTATGTATTAAAGAATTACCCACTGCCAACCAATGAATCTGAAAGAAAAACATCAAAATCACTTAAACTGGATCTTGACTGGTACACTTCAGTTGAATTTTGACCCAGGGTTAATGTCCACAGTCTCTAGATTATTTAGAAGTGATGAAAAGCTACATTATTTTCCCCTGATTCTGTGCTTCCATCCCATTATTGTACACAACTACCAAAAATTTCTGAGTCTATTGAATATAGTATGCCAGACTCCTATCTCACTGGTTTAGGGAACATGGAAACAAAATTCTTTTCAAGGAATTTAAATTTCTCCACTGGCATCTTGGGAGTTTGGTTTCCAGACCAAAAGTGAACTTTAGCATAACAAAATCTATCAGCTCATATGGAACACGGCTGAATCACACCAGCATCACTTCAGAGCTAAAACTCAGCTTCCTACAACTCAGGCATGGTATAATTTCAGAAGAAGGAATAAGTAGAGAAAGCCCAGAATTGTACAAAAGAATGATTACAACTAACAAAAGTAACAGGAATATCTTAAAATTACAGAACTGTCTATTACAGTCTCAAAATCTAAAGAATCATGTGTCACCTTGCAAGGGTGACGAGCACCTTCACACAGAGCCCCCAGCTCGTGAAATGATTTGTACTGTTGTGCAACACCAGAAAACAGGGCGGGATAAACAGCAGCCCCAGAGAGCAGCGTTGGGATGTCAGCTACCAGGGACTTCAGAGGAAGGCATCAGTTTTTCCAAAACTTCTGGGTGTTAGTGGAGTATTCCCATCACATCAGAAAGTCTTCTGAGGAGGTTTGCAAGGGACAAACCTGCTGTGAGAGGAGATGGATTTTGGGGCTGAGCAGGAGACCAGCCTGATGAGCAGAGAAGCAGTTTGACTTGACTGACTCAGCTTGGAAGTATAAAGGGGCTGGGAAGAGGGACAACTCAAGCAACAGGAGCCTGAACTGAGACTTTCCAGTGTACAAATGAAAATCAGGAACTGCAGCAAGTGGTTCCCAAGAAAGTAGATTTAAAAAACCACAGCCCTCACCCAGCCTCTGTGGGCAGAGCCCAATAAATTGTATCATGATCCATGGGGAGTTGGGAAAGTTGTGCAATTATTAGGAAAAGTGTTACTGTAATTTCCTAAAACGGCTCTGTCTGGTCTCTGGGCTTATCCTGCTCAGCCAAAGGGATTATTTCACCACTCAAAACAGTCCTCATTCATAGAATTAATTCCTGATTTTTAAGAGGGTCAGGTACTTGAGCAGGGAAGGTTATCTCTGGGGTGGAAAGTAACAAGCCAGGATCACTTAACCAGGCTGCAGAGACTCCTACCCAGCAGAGGCATCAGCACACAAAACCACTGCGAAATGCATGCTGAAGGATAATACTCACTTATAGATGGAAATATTTACTGAAAAGGACTAGGGATCCTTGATTATTTAGATTCTAAAATGAAGATTTTTGGACAGTTGGGAGTTTTTGCTCAATATACCACTTTTTACTCTGATTTTCAGAAACTCAAATTATAAACAAAGTTTCTGAAGAACTCCCAGAATACACAGAGTCACTGGAAGAAATCTTTTTAAGAATAATTTAAAAAAAAAAGGCATGAAACTTGAACTGAGAATTTGGGCTGCAATTATCCTCTTGAAACTCAATTCCACTGGCATCCCACCTCAAAGATGAGCAAATCACAACATGATTCTGTGATTGAAACCCGTCTGCCGTCAATCCACATAACTGCCTTATACTTCACGTGGACCTGCTCATCTTGTCAAGCAAAGAAAAATCTCATAATCAGTTTTAGCACCCCAGAGTCCTTCCAGTTCTCAAAGTAATATTCCAAACAGCTCAAGTAGAGCACAGTAACACAGAACTCGGCAGTCAACCCATTGTAATGCTATGAAAGAGCAGAACTTTGGATGATAGAGGCCATAAATTTATAAAATCCTTTTAAGGCCATCCATACCACAGTATGAAACTCAAATGACTACTTCTCCTACCTGTTTCTTACAGGTTTGTTTTTTTCCAGGAAGAGCTGGGAAGAAACGAAAGGACAGGCAGTTACCTCACATTTTAAAACTGTATGTTAAAAAAATGTATCGTGTACTCCCTTAGTCTATACAACATCCTACAAGACGGGCTGGAAACAAATACAAACAGCTCTCAAATCCTGCTTTACCTGTGTGCATACTTGTACAGAAGCACAAAGGTGTCCTTGGAGTGGAGATACACCTGATTTCCTACTAACCAATCCCAAGAACAGCATCAGAAGAAGGAAACCATAGCCTATAATTATGCTATGCAAGCCATATATTTCCATTGTTTATGAGAAAATCTTCTAAGTAATAAATGCTAATAGACTGGAATCTGATAAAGTTATTATTAAATATATGTATTTCTGATACCTCATAGTAATTATTAATTGCTTATAATTTTAATACAGTCTGTAAATTAAATTGCCATCAAATACATGCAAAGAACAACTTGTCCCCAGGTTTGGGAGAACCTGCACCTGGGAAAACTGCAAAATACCTGCTTTTGATGCTTCTGATACTTATTAAATCAGACTATACCAATTTTTTTTAATTGATGTTCAAAAGCATTACTATGGCAAAAGTCCTAAAGGCACCTGTTAGTTGAAGTGTAGGGGCACAGCAAAAGGTTGAGTTCAAATTGCAAAAGAACTGTTAATCTTGAGCATAAATACAATCATATTAATATTAGGGTGCTGGGAAGGGCATTACTTGCTTCTGATGATGTTCAAGAATCCATAAATCATATCTTAGAGGAGGAGATGGAGTACAAAAGAGAAAGAACTGAAACTGCGGGATGGAAAAGAAGCAGCGCTGTTTTAACACATTATCTTCCACATCTGGAATCCAGCAATGGCAGCCTCAGGAACAGATTAGAAATTCATGTTTCTAGATCAATATTTCAGCGTAACAAGCTACATCATCTGGCTAAAGAATGCTTCATTTAGGAAAAGCTTAAACATCTGTTGCTAACAATAATTTCTGCACGCATCTTGTAAAGGCCCTTCAAAGTTTCATCTAAAAGGAAGTTTAGCACCAAAGACTTCATATATTCTAGAAAATAAGCTAGCAGCTCTCAGGCAGAGGGAGGTAAAGGCTTGGGAGTTGGGGTTTTGTGAAGGGTTTTTTTGTTTCCTTTCCTTTTTCTATTAAAAATAAGGGCACAAAGCAGTGCTAAAATGTGTCCTAAATGATGAATACTCTGGCCTTCATGTCTTACTTGGGTTCCTCTGCAGCTCACCTCTCAGAGCTCTGCATGCTGCAGGCAGAAATGGATTTGCCAGGTCCATTTGACAGTGACTTGTGTGATCTTTGCACACAAAGGCAACTCGCTGAAGTGGTAGTCCATGTCCTTCCCAAGGTCTTTGTCATGTGCGAAGCCAAGTCTGCTGCACATTGGAGTCTGGTAACACGGGGTTGTACACCAAGGTGTAAATCAACTGCAGAATGGGGTGAAAATAGTGCAAAAGGAGATTCACTGCTCAACATGTTACAGTTACAAAATGCATGCAATCAAGGAAGCAAATGCAAAGACAGCAGAAAAGGTGAAAAAGAGCAAAATAGAGACCAAAAATCCCGAGAAGTGAGAGAAAGGAGAAAAAAAATTGCAGAATTCTGTTTCCTGACAACATTTAATTAATAAGATGTAAAAACATTTCCAAATATTAAGTTGCCCATTTGCAAGTATCCTAGTCTCCTAGAAATCTGCATTTCATTCTTATTAAGATACAGTAAATCTGGCTCAGAGATTTACATAAAGTCTGGAAAAGGAGGTGAAGGAGACACAGTGGGTAAATGAAGCTGAACATTCCTGTGGTCCCTATAGGAAGTCACAGCCTTTTCCCATCGAGTAACACTGAAAGCACAGGTTATCTTTATCCAAATAATTCAGCATGTGCTTAGTCTTTAGCATAGGTGCCACTTCAATGCCATTTGGTTAATAATTACACTTCACCTTTGTAAGCAGTGCCAAACTCTACATTACACCCTGAACTGAGGCTCTTGCCAGCGAATGAATTTGAATCACATCCTTGAAACCAACTTCCACCACTAACTTTTCTCTTAGCAAAATCAAAGATGAGGACTCAGTTCAAATATCTGGAAGGCAATGTTTCGACTTACTTTTATAGTTCAAACTGAAAGCATGCATCATGTCTTTATGACACGATGCTAAATTTAAGTTTGTCACAATAAAACAAGAATGACACTAATATTACACAGCCGTGGTATCTCTCCAAAGAATTACTGTTTACATATTAAATTAATTGTCTGAACTTTTTAAAGGAAAAGCATTTTGTGTATTTCACAGCTGAGCTATGAAATGAACTGTACCAAGCCTTGCAGGTACTCATTTAGCAATAACATAATTCTATTTTTAAACGTGTGTGCAAAAGACTCCCTAGTCCAGTTTATACTGAAGCTTTACCTACATAATCACATCAACCAGTAATGCAAACGTGTCCTGACTAGAGACAAGCCCTCATTAGATTATGTTGCATTACAGCACATTCCTAACAGTTCCTAATGAAACACTTGCCATCTAGCAAAGTAAGGCGATTAAGTAAACAGCGCTGTAGCATGACACCGTGTGGTAAAATGCCATGGGGAAGGGCTTAATTGCAGGAGCTTGCACTAAATGCCGAGCTCCAAGCTAGTTGATTGGAATCCAAAGTGATAGGAGAAGAAATGGAGCACTCTTAAGTATTTCTGGACTGTACATCTAATTACTTGTGGATGGAAGCTAATGAAGTCCAAAATACACACAGCAAAGCAGGAAACTTGATGGTGTGCCTACGTACATGTGCTTGTAATTTTTTTAACCCGCATAAAATTCACATCTCAAGGTTGCCTATAGTGTACGTAAGGTAGGTCATAAGCAAGTATTTTCACAGCTGTTACCCTTCAGATCTCCTATTTGCATATGCAAATATTGAAAGGCTGATGTGATGAAAATCTGCACCCAGATAAATAAACACTGGCTGAGCCCTGCTCTTCAGGCACCGTGTTTGTATGCAGAAGTTCTCATCACCATCAGGTACGCACTGGCTCATGGCAGGGGACGCTCTGTTTCCTGGCAGAAAACAGACAAGTGTATGCCTTCCCATCCTGGTCTTCATGCACCAGAGGTCTGTATAGGCACACTGAAGCTTTGATGTGGAATTTTCCTAACAGCCTAGATAACTTGGTCCCACCTCCCAAACTGATACAGATGCCAAGAGGACTTCCAATTCTATGAGCTCAAATCACTTCATACTTTGATATATTTGAACATTTTTTTTGTCAGAAAAGAACTACCTTCTCATTTTCAAGTCATTTGATGACTTGAGAACTTGAGAGTTCATTGATCTCACCAACAAACTTCCTCCTAGCTCAGCAAAACATCAGAGTGTCTGCAATTTTATGAAACTTTACAGAACATGTTTCCCAAATGATGGCTCAGCTACTGTAGGTGCTGCATACCAGCAGCCAGGCTCTGAGTTTGTTTTCCCTAAAATGTAGAGCCAGACTTCCAGACAGACTTGGCCCTTGATACGTGCAAACACTTGACAGCAGTAAAGGAAACTGCTCTTTGTGAAATGAAATAACACAGCTTGAGAGGGATGTTTTGAAAATAAATAAAAGACTGAAGGCCTGAAGAGGCACTGTGGCTTTGGAGGCTGTTATCATCGTAACTTTGGAGTTAAGACAAGTTGGAAATAATGACAAGTTGGAAAACCTGCCTCACCTGCCTGTCCTGCTGACAGCATCTCCAGCTGGGGTGAACCAAAGGGTTTTCAAGCACCAGCTGTAGTAAACATCTGAACAGGATCTGTGGAAGTGTCCCCACAAGATGTGTGGACAGACCACCCAGGCACAGCCCAGTGAGATAAATTTGCAATGCCTGGGCTCCTCCAATTGCTCTTCAATTGCCACAGACATGGGCGAGTTACCGCGGGGGAGGAAGGTTTAGGTTGCCTGAGCTCTGTTTATTTCTAAGCATACCCTGAGAAAATAAAACATGCCATAAGTGAAACAATTAGCCTTCCAAGAAAAATGGTACAGGCCAAACAGATATTACAGTGTAGCTTCTGATCTGCCAATGAAGTGGGCTGCAGCTGCAAATCACTCCACTGAAGTGAAAATAGATTAACTGCATACATAAACTGCCTGATCCTTCTGTAAAACTGAGCAGGGGATTTGTGGGATCTGTAATCCTGGTATTCAGGTCTTCCCTTGTGCTCGGCAGAGATGTCTGAATCTGTTTCAGGCATGTCACACAGCTATTTTCAGCTGACTCTTCCATTACTGGAGATTTAAAAAAATGTCTTTACAACAATATTCAGTGACTCTAGACATTAACAATTAACAAAAGTTTTAGGCACATGCCTACAGACATCCCATTCGCCTTGGAGGGGAATATTTACAATGCAGTATATACAGTATTACATCCTATGTGGAGATTGTACTACTGTGACATTACTATTTTCTGAAAGTGTCCCATTTTCCTTTCCATCTGCAAGCGTCTGTCCATAAATTAAAACTGTCAATATTATGGAAAAAATACATATTTTAGGGCCATCACTGTTTTGATGTTAAAAATATAGATAACTCTATATGGAGTGTAATGTGAATAATACACATGGTGTTTGTGAGTGTAGACAGGTAAACCCAAATACGGAGGCATGTGCTTAAAAAAGTCACTAAAATAATGCTCTTGTCCTAGAAACTAGAATGGAATTTTGCAAATATTTCACTAACACTAACCAACCAGGCTTCACATACGTATAAAAGAATAAAAAGCCAACATCACAAAACTTCGCATGGTAAAGGTGCCTCAGGAACCCATGGCTGCCAGCTCAAGCTCTGGAATCCAAAGAGGATCTCCAGTTCATCCTGACAGGAAGGTAGCAAACACTGAGAGAGGCTCCACATAACATCATGTCTTTCAAGCTGGATGAAATTCTAAAATACACATTCTTATAGCCGTAGATATTGTCACTGAAGGAAAGAATAGCATTAAAATAAATAGTATTCTTGAAGAGAACTACCTCATCAGAATGGTTACCTGTCTAAGTCTTGCCACTATCAAGTTCTGTTACACATAATTAACCTGAAATCATTTTAAAAATCCAATTAAACCCACAACATTTAAGTCATGTTAAACTTATCTGTACTTTTTTATTGAAACTCTACTTTAATAGTCTAAAATTCTCTCCTGGGCCTTCCAGAGAAAGTGAAACTGTCCACAAAAAAAAAAAATTATAATAAAAGCCTATTTTCTTGAAGCACAATTTATGAAGCATAGTATTAAGTCTTGGGAAATTACAATCTAGCCTGTTGCTATTCGTATTCATTAATATGCAATTCATTAACATGTAGGAAATTAAGTTTATATAGGTAAGTGAATATTTGACAGTTTAAATGCAAAATCAGCACTTGGGTCAGATTTTAATACTGCTTTTCAATTTCAAAAACTGTGTATTTGTAAGACCAAAAACTGCATTTGTAACCAACTACCACTAGATTTTTCTTACACTGTTACCTTTCAGTAATATTACGCTTCCAAAAGCAATAGATAAAAATGTTCATGAGAAGCTGATAGTCTGAAGAAATAAGGAATAATTACATTATCATAAGGAAGTGGCAGTTTTTAAAGCATCTTTGTCAAGTTATTTTGAAAAGTGTTACTTCCAGCTCACCATCAAGAGAGGGAGCATATACTTATGTGCCAACGAGGGAGAACGAGGCAACGCAAAATATTAAAATATTTCATCCTTAGACCTCCTGCCTATTTGCTAAAAATCTGTACATCAGAGAAGGACTAGAATTAGTCCATAATCTAACATCAATATTGTTTTGGCAAGTAATTAAGAATCCATTCAGGAAATTAAATGGAATTGAGTTAAAATTTAGCTGTCACTTTGCATGTTGAAGCACAAGCCTGACACTTCCAGAAGACAGAGATACCTAAATTATCAGCAAGTGATTTGAGTGAGGTATAAATCAGACATTCTCTTGGGTTTTCCATAAGTATATAAAGAACTTCTTTAAGCCAATTGCCTTTACTTCACCATCAAACTGTCAGCTTTAGTCATTTTGTTACACAGAACAACAATTTTCTGATTTAAAAAAGAATGGAAGGTAAGCATGTTTTAGGAATTCAGAATACTGTCATGCCACAGTCCCTTGTTTAAAGGGATATCAAATAAACCAACTAACTAATAAAAAACCATAATAATCACAGTACATATTTTTATGTCCTCAAGCAGCCAGGTCATGGAAAGATCAAAACAAAATTGTATTTTCTCTCTGTTCTCACTTAATGTTGACAGGGTTAGGTAAATTATCGGTACTGAAACTTGCAGTAAATTATTCTCTGTGTACTTTGAATGCAGCAGCAGGAAAGAAAGATACACAGCAACCAAGCAGATCTGCCAGCATCTTCCTGGGTCAGTTTTCATCATGGAGGAAAAGCAAATCATTTTTTGACCTAACCAATCTATTTGCTATTTATTGTAACTCATGGAATATCTATTTCACCCCCTCCTCCATGATGCTGCTGGTACACTCAAATGGGACAGTTCGTTATCAAAAAGGACTCATTTGCTTTCTTCCACCTCAGCCTTCCTCTCCCAACCCCTTCTGTATGCTTTTGCCAATGAAGCCTTTCCCCTCTCTGAATTCCTCCCCTTCTGACAGGGCCGCCGTGCATAGCTGCTGGAGTTATTTGATCAGTCACAGTCATGAGAGTTATTTGATTGGCCATGGATGTCGAAGTAAATATAGCCCCTTTGCTTTGTTCTAGAAAATGAATGCCAGAAACAACAGCAAGATGGGGAATTCCACATATCCTGTAGCCTCGTGTAGGACACAGCCAAAATCCCTACTCCACAGTTTGATGTGCAGGTCCCCAGCTGAAGCACCCCAGTAAGAAAAGTAATTCCTTGTAATTGCCTGTGACATTTCAGATGATTGAAAAAAACCAAAACTGAAGTATCTTCATTGCAAACTACTTTATTAGTTAATTGGATACACTTCCTCATTCTCCGTACTGTTTCAGAAAACAAAACAAAAAACTATGAAAACCAAATTAAAAAACCCAGCAGCTTCCCATCTGGAAGCCCAACCCAGCCTCTCTCAGATCTGTAACTTGGGCAAAATGACACAGTCCAAAGGAAAAAAGAGAAGTCAGTACAACTCCAGAGACAATCAAACCCTTACAAAATACTAATGAGCTTTTCAAAATCTTTTGGGGCCTACCTAAACCAGAAATCATTTCAGATTATGAATAATATGTGGGGGCTTATTCTGCTTACTGGGAAGATTCAGAAAGTCAAACACAGGAAAATTATAAATAAAACTCCATGTGAAAGCACTGCTACTATACAGTACAGCAAAACAACTGGCAGAAATCACAGGCATAGAAATGAAAATATACACAGCAGAAGAAAAATATGTTTAACCGCTCTTTGGCTAAAATGAAACCTGTTTTTTTCTAAAGGCGATACTTATACCACAAGTCCATCTGCTTCCTGAAGGACTTGCATGTCAAACCAAAATTTAAAAAAAAAACCAACTCTGTGAAACTGGTACATGCTTTGGCTTGAAAATTCCTGGGCTAAACCGAAAACAGCACTTGTGCATTCAGATGTTTTTCAGCCCAGTTTCATATTTTTTTAACTATTTTTTGGTTGTTCATTTAAACAATGTGCAGGAATGGTGTATGTATCTACATTCATGTATCAGAAATGGCAAAGTATTAAAAAATATTTTCCCAGTTTTAGTAAGCCTGCAGTAACTACAGTAAATAAAATCTTATTACTTGTGAAATATAAGGTCAACGGCTCTGGTCTTAAACAGTTGCTCTCCATTTTCAGGAAAGTTTAATGAAAGTGAACATGTCAGTTCCTAAAATATAAATTGCCACCAAGAGACTGCATCCACAGAAAATACGTAGAGTTTCACACAGGGCAGATTTTGCTTTTAAACAGAGCTCTGCTGAGTTGGCTTCTACCATACACAACTTGTTGGATATGTTCTAAACCAAACCAGCTGGCTCCATCTTGATTAATTATCATCTATACTACAGAAACACTTAGAGATGCAACTTTCCCCTAGATTGGCATCTTGACACACACCTTTTATGTTCAGACAGTCAAGTTGCTGAAACACCTTCCGTCACTGCAGGTAGCAGTTATTGTAATAGTTTTCTTTGCTTCTTCATCCAGCCTAACCCCTGAGGCCTCCTACTTCATTCTTTTTGCATATAATGTTTGTTAAACTGTTTTGCAAAATCTCCTGATACTACGGGGTTTTTTAAAATTAATGCTAATTTATACAATTACTACTACTCAGCAGTCAATTTCTCAATAACAAGGTGCTTCCTTGTAACCAGAGCAGTTTATTCACCTGACCCAAAGATCACTGAAGGTCCCAGTTTTCAATAAGCGACCCTCAGTAGCAAAACCATTCAGAATGAATTTCCTACACACACGGGACCTGATAATACTCTGCCAAGGCCTGAGTTGCAGCAGTCCCACTCAAAATGCAGAGTTGTGAGGCAAAGGTCTCAACTCACAGTGTTGGAAAGGGAGGTGTTTGCAATGGATCCATCCCTAGGTGAGAGCCCAATCCTACACTAATTCATACAATGCACATGTGGGCTCTGCTTTGATACTGGCTCCCAAGAATAAACAAGGCCCAGGCAATTTCCTCCCACCTACCTGCCTCTCCTTCCTTCTCTATTTTGTTTGAAATTGTCTTCAAACTCATTTGGAAACCATTAGTCAGCCTCAAATAGACCTGGAAAAGCAGTGGAAAATGGTAGGCAATTAATTTCCCTTCAGTTTGGGAAATCAACAGGTGGGCAGAGGGGAAGCCCCTCTGTTCACACCCACACAAGTGTGAGATGATCCTGCAGTGCTGGCCCTGCTGGGCAGATCCCACAGATGCCAGACAGCTGTTCCTACTGCTCCCAGCTTTGAAGTAGCTGCAGAATGCTGCAGGGGTTCAGGAACCAGCAACAGAAATTTTGAGAAAACACAGGGATTTTTTTTTTTCCCCTGCCATCCACAGTACTCTCTCTTTTACAACAGCTGTCATGATTAAGGATGCTTTCTGAAGCTGGAGGTTATGGATCATACTGAGCACAAGCAACCACTTCATCTACCAATGCCCACCATTCATCACAGTCATTCCAACGAGGGCTGTGTGCCCTCCTGTATGTGACATGCCAATCCACAAGTTATTTCATTAGCTTACCTTATGTCTTCCCCTATAAATTATAAAAAGAACAAAGCAGGTTGTTAGAAGAAGAAACACCTTGTTTCCCACAACACATCATACCTGCAATACCTGGACAAGGGATGTTTTTGCCAACTAGTTTAACAACATGAGAAAAGGTGAATAATTAAAACTGCAAAAACATTTTAAATAAAAATTCTTCTAAAGACAGCATGTTAGTGGTTTGTTGCCTTTATATAAATTGAAAAAAAAAAAAAACAATTCTCATTTGGCAGCTACTGCTTGGGGTTGGATTCCAAGTTTTATAGTTAAGTAACTCTCTGTTCCATTGCACATGTGTGCATCTGTGAAAGAGGACATTTGTATATCTGAAGAGATAATAATGGCAGATAAGAGATTCACTTTCATACTAAAAGGCAAAAGACAAACTAAATATTAGAAAACATGTTGAGTAATTATTGAAAGTGCCTTTTGACAGTATTCTAATACATTCTTTACAACATTAAAGCATTTTGGCTGTCAAAAATACAAAATCGAAGTCTCTACATATTGTACACATTTGTCAATGGAAACTTCAGCCTTTGCCAGCAGGCACAGAATCCGTTTAGTTTTGCAGTTGAGAACACAAAAGTTCTTTAATAGGCTTCTAGCTGTATTTGAGTGATATGGATGCAGCCCTTATAATAAACAGAAAATCTCTGTAATGTCATAATCAAATGTATTGCAATATATTGTTAGGTATTGCCTACAGATAGAAGAAGCTGAAGAACGATTTTTATTTTTCCCTTTTGATTAGATTATGTTGTGGTATGAGCTCATTCTAAATAAATAAATAAACAATCCTTTAAAATTTTGTAGTATTTTGTAAAAAAACCAAACCAAACTAAACCAAAACACAACAACTTACCCACAGCATTCATGCTGCAGCAACAAACATATCACGTTCATCAGGCTTCTAAACAATTTTGCTGCCATTAGCTTGGTTTGAATAATTACTGTTATTTTAGTAAACACTTCACACTCCAACTACTTAATACACTAGTCACTGCAAATGGTCCCTTTCTGCTCCTGTCAAGTCAATATCAATACTCAGCAACTATTGGGAATTCAGTTTTACTTGAAGAATATTTTTCTATTATTTTCTATATAGTAATTTCTCTATCTGTCCTTTTCTCTACAGTATTTTTGTATGAAAAAGAGTATGTGCTGATTTGGGGGCTTCTCATTAATTCATCTGCACAATTCTTAGAATTTAGATGACCACAGAAAGAGAGATTTGTAGTCCCAGATCCTAGTGATTCCCAAATTAGGATTGCATTTCAAGTGTGGTAAAATGCATAATAACTTGGCTTTAGGAAATGACAAAAGGTTCATCTTTCTACTAGACTTGAGATACATCTTTTTCTCCATCTGAATTGTTTCAAAATTATCGTACCTGTATCCTCCAGGGAAAGCAAAGCATCACATCATTCTCTGCAAAGCTCATAGGGCATTTGGATCAATACCTCAGTGCATTAGACTGCTCTCCAGTGCCGGCTTTTATCCTTCAACATGTTTCCTTTCAAAATTCCTTTTATTTTTCCCTTCACCCTGTTTTATTTTCTCCAAACTGACATTCTTGGTCAGTGCTTGCCTCCATTCTGCCATACCTTCAACCTTTATAATATATTTTATCCTCTGGTTGCACACATCTCAGGATTGCACAGTTTTGAAGATAAATTCTCTTGCCGTGGATTTGTGAATGCAAATCTAGGATTATCTTAATTCTTCCATTTTCTGTTTGCCAGCTCCAGCTATTCACACTGAATTGCAGTAGCGAGTGCTATTTGATCTTTGCTTTTTTTATTTTTTCCTTCTCGACTTAAAAATGCAGTTTCCGTTTGTCTGGCATATCTGTAGTGTTCCCAGCTTTGTGGAATTGAAAGCCTGGGATGAAGAGAGGGGGAGGGTTTGAGCACTCCCAAATGTCTATCTAGCACCAACTGAGAGAAAATATGAACTCCCTGCCTCCACAGCCATAAATCTAACTGTGTCTCGGAGAAAAGACTGAACCTTGGTTCAAAAAGGCTAATTTTCAATAGGACGGGACATTTTGGAAATTTTGCACATGTTAGCAAATACTTCAAGAGCCCTATGTAAACCCATGGGATGGGAATATTTTGGGGGAAGTGTGGAATGATCCCAAGTGGAAAACTCCACATCTTTCCCAAGCTCTGCTGGAGACTTCCAGCTCAACATGGAACCAAGTAATTTCCTCCAACTCAGACCACAACACTTTTGCACACATTCAAAAAGCAGTTACTGACCTTTTTGACTACAGCTTTCAGAATATTAACTTTTTAAAATATCAAATACCAAACACTGAGACATACCTACCTATTTCAATATTCTCTTCTTCCACGCCAGTGGAGATCAAATCAAGTCAAGTATCCTAGACTGGCAGTACAGTTTCAGGGAACTGTCCTGATGTTCCAGACATTGACAGTTTTTTGGTGGGTATTTATTTTTGGTGGGGCTTTTTTCTCTGCTTGGGTAGGCTATAAGTAAAGAAACATGGGAGCCATCTGTTTGTGGATGTTTGAATAATGTCCCAAATGTAAGCCTCTACAGGCCTATCTCTAGGAAGATAAATTCATTTTATTTTAATTGAAAACTTAATTTCCTAAGAAATTGATGAAATGGATCCCACTTCCTACCATGCCCTTCCAGATACAATTTCATACTCTTCAGTAGCAAACTGATCTTCCAGTGCTGACATTAGTCCAGATGCAAGTCCAACTGAAAATTAAATCTAAATGAATCACAGTGGAAACTTATTGGGGGAGTTTATTTTGCTTACCAAAATATTTTCTTAGCAGGAATATGCGATCCATCATTAGCCTGGGCAAAATATTCCAGTATTCCTGTAACTTCAGGATCAAACTTGGGGTCATACTCTCATGTTTTCTTTCCCCTTTGGTCTCACTACTGCTTTTATTTAGTAGGTTCCTGTCCAGCCCTGCCAAGGACACTGTCAAGGTAAATAAGGCATTTCAGACCCTTTTTGGTGTTATGATCAGAATATGGCATCTGTCTTCTCCTTCCCACCAGTCACAGGCCTGCAAAAGTCACAGTCCCTTAGGTCTTGGGCCAAACTCTTTTGCAGTATCAGATACAGGGGGTTTAAAAGTGGGAATATATGCAAACTGTTTGACCTTCCTTAGTCTTTACACCTGGAAGTGAAGCAATGCTCCCAGGAGGACAGCTAACATAAATCAAATTCGTCCTGTTTCTGAACATTTAGCTTTCTGAAATTTCACCTTCATCAAACAACATGAGCACCATTTTGAATATGTTTTAAGTTAAGAATGAAGGAATAAGAGAGGGAAAAGTAATTGGAAACTTAAAGTGATGGGAAAAAAGAAGGACTGATTCTGCTCCATTACTAAAAAGGGCATTGTGCTTTACTTGTTACCAGAGAAACAGTCTCTATTCTTCTTTATTCATTGAAGATTTATATAAAATAAGCCACGCAACGAAACCATTTCTGAAGGTGGATGCTAATAAAATGGCAAAGCTGTTGTCTGCTCAAGCCTAAATTAAAACTTGCCACATTTACATGTTTTCCTTTTTTGTTTCCCCTCTATACATACAAAAAATCATTCAGAGTCAAGTTCTGATCACCCAACAAGAATGCAGACTTTGAATATATTGAGTGCCTCTCAATGTGTCAGACTCCACGCTGATCATCTCTTGGTTCACCACTGGTTCTAAGGGCAGCCAGGAAAACTTCCTAGCTCTGGCTCTCGGCAACACTATCATGTCTTTATAACACATTCCTGACTGAATTAATTTTTAATTGCTCAAATAAATTACTGCAACAGCCTAAGAAAAAGTGAAGTTGATTTTTCACTTTATTACAATAAGCCTTGCTAGCATTCTTGCGGCTCTTCTCTGATTACATTGTATTGAGTCTGGCTTGTGGTAGGGAAAAAGATCCAATTAGGAACTGACCTAATCCAATCATACAAAGAGCCCACAGGCTTTACTAAGAGGTTGGCCCTGTATCATCCATCTATCAAGAGTCCTGTGTAACTACTTCAAGTGATACAAGGCATCAAAAGAGCCACAGACTCTCAAAGTAGTTCAGGTATGAAGTTCTTCACAATCAGTAATAACTTTTTGGTTTCTTAGCCTCTTCTGAAAAGCTGGCCGGACACCTGACAACACATCAAGCCATTAGGTTTTGGGTAAAGGGAGAGGAGGGAGCAGAAGCTCCATGACTGCTCCTTCCTGGTCAGCCAGCAGTGTGTTTTGCGGCTGGGCAGCCCTCCCATCCCAGCCTCATGCTCTGAGCCAGCACAGCTCTTCCAGCTGTTTCACCTTAATGTGGCACCAGCACAGCCCCATTTTCCACAGAACAAATGAATTCAATTGTCAGCTTGGTAAATGATCAGAATTATGGCAGTAAATCTGTAACATAATGGCTGACAGAGCTGCATGAAGACTAAGTTTGCTGCCTATCATCCAAGAAAACTTTCATAAGGAAGCTGCTGGAGGCAGTAGCAGAGGATGAACAAGCCACACTGGGTGGTTGTGGAGGCTGTGCAGTGCATCCTCTTGCCTCCTCCCCTCTTTGTGCCTTGCTAGGTAAGGCACTCTGAGAAATATGACAGGTCTTTCACAACAGACTGGAGATTACTTGGTGCTCCAGTCCAGGTGGGCCAGGAAACCACTTCACTGAGCCCCTGGGCCCTGCTGAGAAAGGTCATGCTCACACAGCCTCTGTCTCTGGATTTGGAGCTGGGATCTCGATGCCTGGCTTGGAGGACAGGCAAAGTGAGCGGGTCATCTTGCAAAAGGGAGAGAAAAAAGCCACGCAGCCTGGCAAGTTCCTACAGCACTTCCAGGAGTGTCTGACGCCAGGCAGGCATTTTTAAGCAACACAGAAGCAGTTAATACTCTTACAATTTCTTTATGATCAAAAACCAGATTGCTGCTGTAAGCATAAAGAAATTAAACCACCAGTTCCCTTCATTAGTATCACAGCACTGCAGAGAAGGGGCTGTGTGGGTGTACACATCCTGTCCTTCCTCCAGAACACTCACAGTTTAAGTCATTCTCTCCCAGCATCTCCTGTTTCAAGAGTCATGACCCAACACCACTCCAACCAGACAGGCTGGAGATGCCTGGAGTTGTAGAGTGGAGTGGAGTTAGGAACCAGCTGTACAACACGGACATACAAGTCCATGAAACAGCTCTGCTGTAAAACATGTGGGGGCCCTGGCAGGAGGCAAGATGGATGTTAGTCAGCAGGGCGCCTTTGAGGCAATGAAGACAAACCAGTCCTAGACCACAGCAGGCCAAGGGATGTGATTTCTGTACTCTATTCAGCATGTTATATCATTCCTGGAATGATGTGTCCAGTTTTGATTCCCTCAACATTTCGAGAGAGACACTGAAAAATTGGATCAGGTCCAGGGAAGGGCAACCAGGATGATTAGAAATTGGAGAACTTCTCATACGAAGCGAAGTTTTAGGAACAGGGCTGGAAAAGAAAAGGCTCAGAAGATTTAGTTGTAACTTCCACTACCTAAAAAAAATGTACACACAGAGAAAACAGGGGTACTCTTCCTATTAGGATGTATTTTTACAAAACATAGGTAATGGGCACATATTGCTGCAGGGGAAAGTACAGATGAATATAGGGGAAAAAATATTCAGTAAGAACATCTGAACTTTGGAAAAGATCACTCAAAGAAGTGATGGAATCTTCTTGCTGGAAAAAAATCGAGGCTCAGCTTGGTCATGTTCTGAATAATCAAATCTAAGTCCTGCAACAGAAAGAGAGACCAAATGATCTCCAGAAGCCCCTTCCAAACCATGCTTTGATGTGGTTCCTAAAGCAAAGGGGAAAAACTAAAGCAACATTTTTCTTGAAATGCAGGTAATTCCACAAATAAATTTCTTTCACTCAATTCATCTAGTAACAGTATTTTTTAAAATAATACATCTCCCTCTCTTCTCAAATCAAATAAGAAAGGACAAGACAGCAAAAGTCATCAGTGTAACTTTCCACACACTGTTGTGTTGTAAAGCTACACAGCTTCTTGGAGCCACATTTCTTTTTTAAACCATTAAGATCCCACACAAAATCAAAAGCAAAGAACTTAAGTAATCATCAATAGCACAAATCATTGATTTACCCTAAATGTTAAATTGAAGTGACTCTGTTACTGAGAGAGGAACATATGACCTTCCCGCAGTGTTGGAAGGGAAATCAGAGAACAGAGCTTCCAGCCTTGGCTTGACTGCTGAGCAGTAATCTACAACCAGTTAAAATGACAGAAGGCCCACGAAATGGCTTACAACAGACTTTTGATGAATTACCTCATCAAAATCAACACACACAAAAGGAAGAAGATTGTCAAGATGATTTACTAACAAAGACAAGACTCCAGGACCATCTTAATGAGAGGACGTGTTACACGTTACTTCTACATTCATATTTGGAGGAAAAAACCCTGGGTAGAATCTTAGATGCAGCAACGTTGAGTTATGTTACACAGTTACGGAGTGTGATCACAGCTGTCCAGCCCCATACTGGAAACCACTAGCAAGACAGCATTAAGACCCAAAAACTAGAGCAGGTGAAAGTAACCCTAACTCAGAGCTTCTCCAGGGATATTCTGGAGTTTCAGTTTGCCTTCTGGGCAACCTGATCTAGTGGAAGATGGGGCTGAGCTACATGACCTTTAAAGGTCCCTTCCAACCCAAACTGTTCTATGAATCTATGATTCTATTCCATGGCTTTTCAATCTCCAACTTCACCTGTGCAATCTGAATGCTTATAACAAATTGCACATATCATTTAAATACAGTCCCTGAAAACTCAGTTTGTTGTTGTCTTGAGCAGTCAGGAAAAGTAATTTGACCAGCAGAGAGATGCTCAACTGAAATCAAAACTGGACAGGGACTTACGCTCGCCAACTGATGCTCTGAACTGAAAGCTCATACAATGTCACTCTTGTTTCTCCTCTAAAATCAAAACAGCACAAAGAGCATTTCATCCTCTGAAGTCTCTCTAATGAGGACAAAAAAGGGCAGCAGATAGCTCCTCACAGGTGTCTAGCAGGGGAGATCGCTTGTTGGGTCTCCCAATGGGAAACAACAGAGGAAAAGGAGACTAAAAAACACACACTGAGCAAAAGCAAGATTTGGGAGACAAGGAAGAGAATAAATTATTTTAAAAATGAAAGAAAGAATAAAAGGGAACAAGAGGAGTCTTTGGCAATTAAAAAACAACAAAAATAATTAGGAAGAAATCTGAATGCCACATAGGAAGGAGAAGCCACTTGTTTGCAGGAGCTAGGGAAGGAAGGGAGAGGAGAGCACAGCACATCACACAATGCGGAATAGTCTGTCTGGCTGATGTGCTCAGTGGGAGGAACTGCACAGCAGCTCTGCATTTCCCCAGGTTTGATCTCTGAAAAACAGCACTAAAGTAAATATATGCTCCTGTGGAAGTTCAGCAATGTCCCTGGAGCTCATTCATTTTCTAACCTTTTCCCAACTGCTGGCCTGCAATGGTATCAGTTCACTTGAAGCCAGACTGGATTTCAAAGGAAAGGTCCCAGAGG
The DNA here is from genome assembly GCF_000691975.1 of Corvus brachyrhynchos. Lineage (NCBI taxonomy): Eukaryota > Metazoa > Chordata > Aves > Passeriformes > Corvidae > Corvus > Corvus brachyrhynchos. The sequence goes on from NW_008240228.1 coordinate 925,149, forward strand.
TGACAAGCAGCTCATTAATTCACTGTAGTGCTTTAGTGCTGGAGGAAGTGCTGCAAACGCACAATCTGAAACTATTTAGAGCCACCAAATAATTATATCACAAGAAGCCACTGCACACTTCACATTCACTAATGCTAAAATCTAGCTATGTAATCTGCTGAGAGAATTAATGAAGAAAAAAGGAGGAGACTGGCAATTTATTAAGAAATGCTAATCAACCTGTTTTTGAAGTGTCCCTCATTTGCATTACAAACATTATTATGAAAATTCAGCATTATGCCTCTCTGTGCTGCATTGTACTGCTCTACTGAACATCAAAAATATTCACTTCCTTAGAGCAGGGAAAAAAAGGGAATGAAAAATCATGATCAAAGATAACTTCAATTACTTGTTAATTTCACCTTAATTCCACTCCTGGGATAATAAGCCTTCCTCATAAGTTCCCTTCCTTGTAACAAATTCTGATATATGCTTATAGGCCCCTAAATATATTCCCACAAGAAGTACATGGATAAATATGCATCAGTGTAATTTACATAGCCTTCACCACAAGCATGGTAGGCCTGTTTGTAAAAAACCCACTACAGTTCACTATGTGAAAAACTCATTGAACTCCCCTTTGAATACTGGAATGAAACTTATTTTTTAATTTATTTGACATACTTTCATTGGTCTTCTATCCAAAAACATTATGAGGGATGTTCACAGACACTTTTATTCTCTAGTAAAAATAAAATAATAGCACAGAAAAATCAGAAGGTTATAATTTTGATCATGTATCAAAACTTCACACTCTCATTCCTGAATAAACTACTTCTTTTCCTGTTGCATAGATAAGGTGATATGAAGAAAAGCAAAATAATTTCTAAGTTGGTTTATCTATCAAGAATTTTTCCACAATTTATCACTGAATATACTTTCTTCCCTTCATCATGGACCACTGAAATTTTAACTGCAAACACTCAGGGAAACACACCTGACTCACCAATCAATACTATGAACAAGTAGAAAATGAAGAAATTATTAAACTTTGAAAAGCAGGCAACAAAATGATACATCTCAATTACTTATGCCAGTCCATCAGCTGCATATGAAATACATTTCTTGAAAATGTTTCTCTTTTGAAGAACTGGTGAGCTCTGAAGAGAAAAAATTGATACTGGAAAATTCTTGACTAGCTCTGCTTAAAATCGCAGACTTATATAACAGGATTTCCGGAATTTTCAATGAGGCCAGACAAACTCAGACTGTAAGAAATGTTTTTAAAGATACTTAGCTAATAATACAATATATCTTTTCTGGCTATGACTCTGAAATGTAATTGATCAGATAGAATGACAAAACATCTAAAACCCAGCAAACATACACAACTGCTTTTAAAAACACGAATCTTTTGAAAGGAAAAGTGATCTCACCTCAACTTCTGAATAGAAAAAAGCTTGTTAATCTTTCTTTTTTTGTGTATTTGTGCTTGTTTAGAAAGCAGAACCTGAGGACCAAAGGTTGCAACATACTATTCACAAATGAAAGCCACCAAATGTTGGGTATCAAAACGGGAACAAAACCCCCCTTTTACAGACTCATTAGATAATGAGAAGAAGCTCTCTCCGGAAAAAGACTAATTCTGCTTTTCCTTCTATGTGTCTACTGTTAGTCCCATGTTTTCGTTCTTTCTTTGGATATAAGGTTAAATTCAGGGATAGGAAAATAAACCTGTACTAGATTCCATTTTATCTGTTTGGGAGAATATGATTGTGTCTTCACTGAGACAAAATGTGGGCGTTTCTGTAGGACACTAGGACCCACACTTCAGTGATGGTTGTCATAATTTGTAAAGCATATACTTATAGTGAAATAGCATCTCACACTGACCCTTCCCATGAGCAGGACTGAACTTTATAAACTGCATTTTGAAGATATGGATGGTGATTTGTGCATGACTAAACCATTGGGTATGTAAGGGTGCAGAACTCCTCCCTCTCCTCCTCTCTTTGTCCCCAAACTCTACTTCCCCACCATGTTAATTTCACCAGTGGAACAGCTGGCCTGATGAAAAGACAAAATAGATGGTCTTCTGCTGTTACAGATGCTGTCTCTGCACACTAAGAGTCTTCAAAGTTTTCTCCCTACATGAAGACCAGGCCAGGAATTGTTTAGCTTCAGTGTGTTAGGAAGGGGTCTCATCTGCAGCCGAATAGAGTGATTGATTCAGCAGCACTCTGCTTTCCTGTCAAAAGGGTTATAGATTTTCCTGACATGGTAGATCTGCCAAAGGAAAAAGGTACACGGGGAAAAGGCTGTGTTGTGTAAGAGAGGGAGGGCTAACCATCATCAAAAGTACATCCCTAAAGTGCATCCTTCTCTTCTGTATTTCTGTCTGTAGATCAAAACCTGACCATATCCCCAGAGGGCAGGGCTGCAACAAATGATACACACATTACTCTTCCTTCTACCTGGACTGCTGTTTTAGATGTCCTTCGAATTTCCTTTTATTTTACTAATCTGGATGGTTGAAATGCCACCCACCTTAAGGGATATATATAACATCACTCACTCAGTTGAAATTTAGTTTCTAAACTACAAGTATTGGTCTGTCCAGTCAATGTGGCTTGAAACGCAGCAGGCTTGCACAACAAAGTTCTGTCATGTTTTCTGGATTTACATTACTTTTTTCAGTTGTTTGCTGCATAATCCTCCCAAGGCTATAAAAACCCAGGTATTATAAGCATATGATTTGTTGAATAGATGGCATGAATTTCATTCAGCAGTTTTCATTCACAGTATTTAGATATGGCAGACCTCAGGGAGCTGTTTGGGAAGCTACTCTGTTCTGCTTTCCCCTTTCCTTTTAAACATGCATTTGTATTGTTGAAGACCGTCATTTAGGAAAGACAGGAATATAGCAGACCCTTTGAACCATTCTGATTTTCCCTCCTAGGCAACCAGATTTTAAGTGACAAAATTGGTTCTCCCAGTGGGCCCTTCCTCTTTTATTGGGGTGCTTGACAATCTTCACTGCCTACAGTGTGTTGTCTTCTGATGTTCAGCAGCTGCAGCAGCCCTTAATTAGGTCTTTTCTGAACATATTTTTATTGCATAGCAATCTAATAAATACTAGGAAAACCAAATCTATTAAATGGCAGAGTTATTAGAAAAAGAATAAAGAGGAGAAAAGCAAGCATGGGTAGGCACAGACAAAGGCACTGCTTAGATGCCTTTTGAATAAGCACCTGGAACCAGGTTTGTCAAATCAAAGGAACAAATTACATTTGTGGATGCAGTCTTCTGGGAGCTACTTTTTTGTGTTTGTTTTTCTCTTTTTGCTAATTCACCACATTTGCTGTAGCAATTATCTTGGCTTTCCATTCAGATTGAGTTTCTCTTTTAATCAATACTTTAAACCAAGAGCTTGATTCAAAGCCAACAGGGACCAGTGAAAAGTTTCTTTGACTTCAGTAGAGTGCAAGCACCAAAATTACATTAAGTAACTATTCTTCACTGTAGATGCACTATATGTGAAACAAAGCATAAAATATTTGAAATTACAGCTTTTTAATAATGCTTCAATACCACTTTAATCACACAGACTTTTGCTCTGGGACTCTGGCTTCATATACCAAAATTCAGACAGAAGCTCTCATTTTTATCTCATTTACCCAACAATGTAAACAGAAGAACATACATTACAGCAACTATATTAAAACTATTCCACAGCACTTCGAAAGACAAGTCTCAATTTAAACCTCCATTTCCTACAGTCTGGATTTCAATCAGGATACCTGGAGCTAATAATTAAACTCCATAGAAATTACAGAAAGGGAGCACTGGAAAAAAAATCAATAAAGAAACCTTTTAGAGGAACATACCTCTGGAACAAATGGTTGCAGTATTCATTCTATTAAAAGGTACCTGAAGGAGGGAAGACCTTAAGGCAGTCCTTACTACAATGCTGCAGATGCTACAGAACAGCTCCCTAACACTTGGCAGATGCAATTTCATTGTGGGGGACTTTGCTGCCTTTTAAATGACAAAACAAATAGGGAGACAAAGCTCAAGTTTACTGAAAACTGTGGCATTAACACTCATTCACAACACTGCACTGCAGTAACCACCAGTGATGGATGCTGAAGTTGAAACAAGATGACTTTCCTGCCCTGTGTGCCCAGGAAAGTCCCATTACATTGTCATTCAGGGATCTAACACATGGCAAGTGCTGCCTCATTTCACTTTTTTTTCATTCTAAAAATAACTCTTCAAATGATAATTTCAGGGTGGTACCTCAAAGTTGCGTGAAGCTGCATGGAGCTAGGATAACTATTCACCCCATTTATCATCCCTTTGTTTCTTGCTTGACAGGGATGATAGCCTCATTTTTCCTCTGCATTAATAGAACATTCACGTCACATCAAATTCTGAAGTCATTAGTTAGTATATTCACCAAATCTACATTAATAAAGCAATAACTTGATCACTGGCTTTTGAAGTGCCAATTCAAAATAGGAAAAAAAGAAAAAACCAGGTGCTGTTTAAACAGCATAATCATTATTCTAATTGATACCTTAGAGTTAACACTACAGAAGGGGGACTAATGACGAGTACTGAACTCCCACTCACACTTCAGTTCAAGCAAGTATCTCTCACTCAGTATTTAAGGCACAAGAGTTACTGGCATGGGAGCAAGAACTGCTCCCACTAATGCTTGCAGATCTCTATCCTCCTGAACGTATGCTATTGATTTAGCTTCCAAATGCCTAACTATCAGACTTCCTCACTGTGGGAGAGTTACAGAGGAACAGGAACTCCAGCCAGAGACAGGATCATTAAATGAACCACCTCTGAACGGACTTGTTGCTAAAAATAAAAGCGCCTACCATGATTCTGTGCTCTGTAGGTCTGATTCTGCTCTGTGAGATTCCAAACCCTTTGTGATTGTAAGGTATGTCAAGCTAAATCCCAAAGCCTCTGAGGAAGTGAGATGGAGAGAAGTGGGGTTAAGAGGCTCCACCACATGCCCTGGAAGTCGAAGGATTGCAGAAAATGTCTAAATCTGGAGAGCTTAAATTACTTTCCTAGTAATCTCTCATGGAGTCTGTTGATTAAGCCTGCAAATCCTGACAGGCTCTGGATTTGAAGTAAACATTTCTCCAAGTTCTATCACGGAAAGTATGGAGCACAGGCCAAAAAAATTTGAAGTCTAAAGTTTTCCAGCAGTGGGGAGAGATGAAAAAAACCTAGAAGCCAGACAGCCTATTTCACAGTAACAGCGTGGCTGTACATACTGTTTGCTGAGTGAGCAGGGACAAGACTGTTTTCACCTGCAATCCTGACAGGTATCATTAGTGCATTTTAAATAGGCATAACCTCATTAAAAGGCAGTGTAGATTAATCTCACTAAAACTTACAAATATTTGGAATATTTTATCATTACAAAAATAAATACAGAGAAGACACCCAGACTTACTTAAAAACATCTTTGAAAGATGGTAGTTCATGTCCCAAGGAAATTGAACAAAAGAAGCCCAAATTTTATGGATTTGTTGTTTTAAAAATCTATTATGCAAAATAAATGTGCAAACAAAACGAACATTAGTACTCAACTTTCAAGCATATTCCTCTTCACACAATTGTTTTTCCATCTGTCCTTTACATAATCCCTGTGACAGGCGCTCATGGTGGAACATAAAATATGTTTTCACTGAAGATACCACTGTACGAACAGTTGTATTGAAGTAGCTCAGGTGCTCAGGCACTTCTATTCTACCTCAAAACTTAAAAAGGTTTCACTTTGTTTAAAAATACAGGTGTATTTGCAAGGAGGTAATTACTACTGAAACACTCACTGTTCCCTAACAGAGAATATAGTGCAATTTCCTAGAGATGCTTCTTAAACCAATATAAAAAGGTTAAGTGAAAGAAAAAAGCACAAGTAGAATATATGAAAGGGCACTGTGGCTTTGAACCTTTATATGAGAACTTAACTGAAAACTAACAAAGCAGAAACACATTACAAAGCCACAATTTTGCAAAGTTTGGACATAAAAAAGCACCAAAGACTTACAGCATAATAAAAGATTTAACAAGACTTTCCAAGATAAGGGTTTCAGGATAACCCACACAGTGACGGATCACAAGCCAGAGACTGTAACCCTCCACTATGGAGAAAATAACTGTGGTACAAAATGGGTAGTGGCCACTGAGGGAGAAAAGTGGGGGGAAAAAGACCCCAAAGACAATGTTTAGTATGGAAGCAAAAACGCCACAAAGACAAAAGATACATAGCTAGCCAGAGAAACAGGTGAAAGAGCTTTCAAGCATTTTAACTTTACAGTGCCTCTGAGGTAAGTAAATATTACATCTTTTTGCTTCATAATTGAGGCAATAAGGGTAAATGATTTATCAAGATCACATGGGAAGTCTGACCCAGAGCCAGGAACCCAGATTTATTACCTAACCTCTACACCATGCTGACTCCCACGAACGATGAAGACAAACTGCAGGGATTCAAAAAGAAAAAACCGAAGACTGTGGGCTGGCAAGACTAAGCTACAAAATGAGACTTTTAAAAAAAACAACCAGTGGAGTTGGCACAGGTTTGCCATGACAAAATGAACAAACTCATAACTGCACCCCAAACCTACCATGTAATTAGAGATGGAGTGGCTCATGCACACTAAGGAAAAGCAGCACAAGACCCCGCAGAAACAGAATTCTGGTCCCTGCAGCTTTCTCCCACTGGTGGTAGAGGTAGGGAACAAACAAGAGTGTCAGGAATTAGTCCCATTGCTCAGTTCCATGCTTGTTGAAATGCTGGACATTTCTGACATACTTCGGTGTAGCATAAGACCCATGCAGAACAGCGCATCTTGAATAAATTCCATCTATTCCTTGGCTAAGGAATGATGAAGCTTTGCTGGGGCTTAACCATTTCCATACTGTAAAGGCTATCAATGGAAAGGACAAGATAATGTATTCAGGTTTATCTGGGGGTATATATTATTTGGTAAAATGGGTTCAACAAAGAACTGTAAAATTTAGGCCTAGTAAGACATAACAAATCACCTATATATAGAAGGACTACTCACATATCTACTGAGGGAAAACTTACACATACTGGACAACAAACTTGTCCCGGTAATAGTATAACCATCTATTCCAGCTTTAAAGATGTGTATTTGTTGGGAATGGATCAATGGACTACTACGGAGGACCCGGTTTGACTTATCCAGAAGCTAAAAGTCAACAGCCCCATAAATTCCACTCTGAATGTAAGATTTTTAAGAGGCAGCTGAGCATTAAAGATTTGAACATCAAATGGCTTTAAGGTCAATTTTGGCTGTAACCTTTTAACTATTCCTTTTGCTTTAACATACATAACTGAGATCACAGAATTGACACCTATCCTCCAGGTCTGCCAGCAAAATTGATGAAAACAAGTGTAAGTTTAGCAAAATACCCTGAAGAATTCTGTTCCTGGGATACCACTTCTAAGGAGTCATTTTGTCTATTTATTTTTAATTAAAACAACACTTAACACAATGCATAGCTGAAATGGGAAAGTATGATTGGCACAGCCTCAGAGGCAGGGCAGTGCTTGCTGGTCAAGCAGGATGAGAGAGGTCATGGACCTTGTCTGGTTTATGGTTCATATCCTCAGGTCCTGTTTAAGTTAGCTGGTTTTGAAAGAGTTCTAAGTAAGACAGGACATTTTCTGTCCTAGCTGACAAAGTATATGGTACACCTACATATTTTTTCAAGTGTGACCCACTTTTGTAGCCACAGGTGCTCAGCAAGATAAAATTTCATTGCCTTTGATGGCCTTCTCAGAACTGGGAATCCTTGTCAGGATTCTCTCTTGCATATTCAAATTCCTTTCGCCCCTGTCACCACCAGCAGCAGCCCCACGGACACTTTCAGTATCAACCCAGGCAGATCAGGATGTTGCTGCTTAAACTAAATCAATTAGCAAGTGGCAGATGTCCAGGGAAAGTAGCTTTTCCATGGAAATCTGGTTCCTTGAAATCAGCTGAAAGGTGAAGACAACAAAAGTTAAGGACTCTGGCTGAGCTGTAATGCCTGCCACAGGGATGAGACAGACCACAGACAGAAATCATATCAGGAAGGGAGAGCAGATGAAGGCAGCCCTATGTAAATTGTCAGATACAAACAGGAACCTGCAGTGCAGTGTCCAACTTTTTGCCAGATACGTCTCTAAACAAGTTAGTCTATCAAAGCTGACATCTAATTAAATCTCGTCTTTAGTGTCTGTCATTCTTCTTGCAAGTCCATGCAAAAGGGGTTATAGGAAAGCTTTTGATGACATTAAACATTAATTGTCAACTGTATTCTTATATACTCATTCCACTTTACTAGTTCCTAAATCAAAATTCAGACCACGCACAGGAAAATCCTGTGATCACATCAGGATCTTTTGTTCTAAGCAAATCTATAATAAAATCTATAAAGATCTAGCATGTATTGGGAAAAGCATTTAAAATTAAGGGGGGAAGGATCAAGACCTATTCTCCTGTTGAGTAATGTATGGGGACTGAGGGAATTTGAAACCATTCTGTGTTATGTGCCGTACATGCTGCTGACAGCCAAAACTCATAAGGAAACCTATCCTAGTGCTATTTGATGACTGACAATGTCCATGTGGCAGTATTTTCATTGGCAGAAAAGGAACATAAAAATAAAAGACAGGACAACTTTAAATTTCCATTGATCTGCCAGACTAAGTTAGAATCCTCATATTATGAAGTAGATGTTTTTTAAAAAGCTGAACATGGAGCAAAAAGGAGACTTCAAACTTCACAGGACCTAAATCCATTCACAGTAAGAAAATTTTAACAAATTATTCTTGACATCACACAATGAAGTCATGGTATAGTGGGAAGTTGTCACCTTAAACTGTCATCATACAAATCTCTGTATATTTATCTTTTAATCTGTAAGCTTTGTTAAATTTTTTTAAAATATATTTTAAAAGGAACTGGAAATACAAGGCTATGAAGATGAGTACTCAGCTAGAATTTCTTCCGAT
>NW_008240228.1:934202-949052 GCF_000691975.1 Corvus brachyrhynchos
GATCAGCCGAGTATAGAGGACTCATTTTTCCAGTGGTTTATTTTTACAGTGCAAGACTACTCTTCCATGGAAATCATGTCCATACAAAGGTAACAAATATATATATACACATCTGAGCAAATGAGACCTCTACAGTGTTTGTAATTGCAAAAGTGACTGCCTGGCATACACACCTTAGGGCAGCTGGAGACCTGGGTATTTGATGTGTCTCTATTGCTGCTTCATCTTCAATTTACAATCACTTACTGGTCCAAACCCACTATGAACAACCTTAATTGCATGAAGATTATCTTCTCAGTAGGCTGACACTATCTTGTTCTGTGACAGCTTTATGTTTTGTTATATTTATGGTTTCCAAACATCACTGCAAAGAAGATAATGCAATTTCTCATCATTACAAAGCCAAGCACACAGCCTGCCATGTTTGTGCTGTTTGTGGTGTTGGCTTCAGATGTTGTGCATGTTTATGCAACCATGGGAATATGGCACCTAACTAAGCTTTTCCAGACTTGGGAATATTTAAGTACTGGGCAATAGAAAGTTACTTATTTAAAAAAGATTTATAGAAACCTTAAAACCTCAACAGGATGACATATGCAAAATTTAGGGTCAGTGACTTCACTGATGTTTGATAAGTCATTGCAGATCTACTCCATGTCAATGTGGCACAATTTGAACTTCATCTGTTTTCCAAAATACCACTTAAAGATACACCAAAAAATCAGAATTTCCACTAGTATTAAATACTTTTTCGAATATACCCCCAAAAGACATCTTTTGAAAGTACACGATAGAGAATGGTTGTCCTGAAAACACCATCTCGGGACGTGGGCAGCTCTGTGAGCAGTGGCTGAGGAACCTGTTGGTAGCAATGTCTGATCTGCTTCCCCCGGTTAACTAACTGAGAATATCTTTCCCTGCTTACAATTCTCTATTTCTTTGTGTTGTTTTCATAAAACTCAAAAGGTTGTTGGTCCCTTTTGTACTCTAGAGGGTGTCAGAAGCCACCTTGCCCAGCCACCTCATTCAGGTCGGATCAACACGGAGTGTTTAATAAGATGTGGCAGCAGACAGTCCATCTTTATTGCTGTTTTCTAAGCTATTAGCACTAGGGAAATCAAAACAAAGCCAGCAAGACCGGGTTCACAGCACTGCAAATATTTTCTGCTATTTCTTCTCTCCACAGACTAACACAGGAGGTTCTCATTCCTTCAGCAAGTTCGTTTCCACATTAATGAAAGTAGACCAGAAAAAACATCAGTAAGTCCTAGCTGGATTTTCCTTCTTTTGTTTAAATCACTTTTCCTATTTTGCTGTTTCACTTTCCTGACAATTATCTTCTCTCTTTTATTACTTCACTTATTTTCTTCCCCTTACAAATGTCCCCAGTTGAAATGTGAAATCCTAGTGCGGCTTGTAAAAAATTGGTTTGGCTGAGATAAAGAGAAGGATTCTTCTGACTCATGAATTTAGCCAGAAGTAACTGAGTCCTGGGTGAATGTCACAAGACATGAAGCTAGAGTATCTCAAATTAGGCAAATTCAGATGAAGACTCTAAGTCAGCATGTCAAAAGTTCACTCTGCACTCTGCAAAAAGCAAGAAGCGTAAGTTTTCCTGGCTGCTTCCTGCTTGTTACATAACCTCCAATTTAAAATGCTATAGTCTTTGGGGAATTTTTTTTTTAAATTTCCTACTTCTACCTTAGTTACACAAGTCACATTTTAAACTGCTGTCATTGATAGAAATAATCACAGCTCTAGATGATACTCTTTTTATTTTTGCTGCTCTGATTGTAAAATTGATTAATGAACCCTGAATTTAGAAGCTTCTATACTAACAATCTTGGGTTTTAAACAGTCTCACCTTCCTCAGCTAAAACAGAATATGTTGTTACTTCCTGACAGTGAAATATTCATATGTTCACGTGTACATATAAAATATGTTTTAGTAGATAGAGATTTTAGGTCTATAAGCACATCTTGTTTAAAAAGACCAATGTAACCTCCTGTCACACAGTTAGGGCAAAGATGTTGGTCAACAGGCACACTGACGGTTTAATACACACACCATCCAGAAAAAAACCTTACAGTGCTTAAGTCCAAGGTCAACAGTAAGTGTTAGATACTCAAAATTTGAAAAGTACAACTAAGTTTAAGTTCTTGCTCAGGAGATGCCAATCTTACTCGTGTAAGAACGCTTATGCTGGCTCCAGCAGCTAACGTGACGGATGGTTTACCAGCAAACATATTCTATATCACCCAAAAAGCCAACAGTATCAAAAAATATGACAAATTTTTAAAGAAATAAAGATGTCAGAGCTCAAATATATTCATCAACATATTTCACGTTTCTTCTTTACAGCTGAAGATCAAATAATCACCGTATTTACATACAGATGTAATGGTCCACACATGCAAAGTAAACTTATTAGTGTTCAAACCATTCCTACCAGCACTCAACCAGCATCTCTTTAGGCAGAATTCTGACACTAGGGAACACAACTGCAGGAAGCTGTTAACTTTCAGTTACTTGACTGCTCAGCCATGAGCTCCGGCATCTCTCAGCATTAACAAGGAAAGAAAAAGTCCATCATGGTAAGATGGGGTGCTCGCTACAAAACTTACAAAAGAAAATGAAGAACCTTGATGGGTATTAACCATAACTAATATAATTAATAATTCAAAACCAACATGAGGCAAGAAATACTTCTCCCAGAGCAACAAGACTCAAGAAATCATGGCGAAAAAAGAAAGTGTTTCTGACTGAACAAATGTATTGACACATCAAGACCAAGATATACTGCAGTGCAGTGTTCGCAGAAAAAAACAGGAGTCACCCTGGCAGCCTTGGAAGTCACTTGTGAGGCAGCACAGACACAACTAGAAATTCAATATCTTATTTTGCCCCTAAGTGAGGGCTGAGCAAAGAAGGAATTCTTCCTTTTTCAAGAGGCAAGCAGTTACAAGGAGAGCTGAACCTTCACCCCTACACAAGTCTGTGGGAACGGGAATCTTTAAGCCTAGACATGATTTATTAAAAGGGCAGATCAATTAAAAACTCAAATTTCTAGCTGAAAATTTTATTACCAATAAGTCTTAGGATATTATCATTACCAAAGGGTAATAAAAACTTTTCCTGCTGTGTTTTTTTTCTCCAGTTCTATGACTATGTGCACATGCAAGTCCAGACAGGTAGCTCCAAATAGTTCATATGAGTATTTCATATTTCAGAATTCTATAAACAAGCCACAACCATGTGGTTTTAAGGCTAGAAGTTTTCAGGAAGATATCAGCAGTGAAAAGAAGAAACTACTCCTTCTCCCTTCTCTAGTAAATTTGAAATACATAGCCTATCTTTAAAGAGAGTAAATATACAGGCAATATAAACGCTACCTAGTAACAGAGATTATCTACAGTATAATAGACTGCATGAACATACAGAATTACTTATCAAAGTTTTAAGAATAGCAGGTTTCTTTTCAAATATTAACATCTTTTAAGTCTCTTTCAGGTTGTGAGTTTTCCACGTCTCCCATCTACTGCACTACTTCCAACGCAGCAAACCCCTGCAGTGAGGAGGTTCTTTAACAAACAAGTGAAAATTTCGCTGCCACTCTTGACAGCTCAGAAGATGATGCAGGTGACATTTCAGAGGCAGTTCTCAGAAGGTAACGAGGCATTTTTCGTGCACACACTTGTAAGTGGTGTGACAAAAAGTGAAAATTCCCTCAATAACTTGTACACAGACCAAGTCGAGTCTTACCTAAAGTGCTGCCACAGAACAGGTGTCAGCACCAGAACGGCGAATCCTGAATCTCAGTCTCAGGATTGTGACCTCTGTATTTACACAACCTGGCCCAGGCTGTGACCAGCAGAGAAGCCACAGATGTATCACCATCTTTTGTCTAGCCTACACCTCTCAGGAGGTGAACAAGAGCAAGAACAAGAACAGGAGGAGAATGGGAAAACCAGTATTTTCTCATTAACATTTTCACTCAATACAAGGTAACACGAGAAACAGGCCCCAGCTCCTGACCACACAGTGCAGGACAAGCACCACGTGCTGTGGAGTGGAACACAGAGCCAAGTGTGGAGATATCCAGCTACAGGCTATCAGCATCCCACCCATCAGCACCAAGTGGGCAGAAAGAAAAATATGCTTCCCATCAAACCTGAATCCTTGAGACACTTTGGTGTAGCTCCAAAGTTGGAACATCACTTTGTGCACCACCAGTGCACAAAGAAAATGTTATAACTCTCCCAAGTGCGTACTGAGCTGAACTTCAGACCTATGAACAGCATAAACTTTTCAAGTGTCTCACGCACACGCTGAGACGTGTGTGTGCTCCGAGAAAACAGAGAGCTTGAACATGTGGATTGGCACTTTTCTGTGGTATTTCCTTACTCAAATTCCTTGAATTTGTGAAGTATTCTGTGGATACAATATTGCTGCTAGCAAGAATTTTTCTTGCTTCTTTCCAGTCCTGTGAGATACTTTTCTCTCTCTCATAGTTCTATAAACTATGAACACCTGTGACCTTGCAGAGCTTTGTTTATGGTACAGTAGAAAAATATTTTGACAATGGATATTTAGGATTTTAGCCAATCACTCCAGGGGGTGGCTGATCCTTTGACCAATTAGACTATGAAGAAAAAAGTCTATAAAAGAGTTTGTAAAATAATTAAATAAATCAATATTGCTGCACAATTTCTGCCTGTTGGATCTCTCCTCTCCTCCCTATGGCTGCGGGATACCGTAATAGTATTCCCCTTCAGAAAACCCTACAGTGGCTATAGTTAGAGGCCAAACATTATTTAATACTACACAAAGCACAGAACAGCTTGATGAAGACCAAATATGTGCAAACAGGTGGTAATAAAGCAGAACACGAGACTGGTTTTAGCATTTTACTGATTTATAGTAATTTAACCTTTTTCTTTTTTGTGCCTTATTCTCAGTCCTAAAAACAAAACAAAAATCCACTTGAATCAGGACAGAGGTCAGCAATCACCATTTCAACTTAAAATATCTCCATTTAAATGCAAATGCTAGCCTTTCTTCCTGACCTTTAAATGTTCATTTCATAGAAATGGAATAGAAAGTGTAAATTTTGTGTCTTGGTATCTCTAAGCAGCTCCTGTGTCATTTAGTCACAATTTTTGACACATAACTCCTTCTTATTAAGTGTATTCCTTCTGATTAAATATGTCATTGTATCAGCATGCTCTAGCTCCTCAGAGACAAAACCCAGTAATTTTGCATGATGTTTCATTTCACAGAGTACACAGATTAAAATGGAGATTAGCATTGCTTCTTACTCTCTATTATTTGAGATAAACCCAAATTTATGTGATACCAACAAAAATGCTACAATATTCTTTTTGAAGCTTGCTTGCAACAAATTTAAACAATACTGATACCCACAGCAGAGGCTTGCAAGCTCTCCTCAGACACATTCACCTAACTCAAAACCTCCCTTGTGTACCTACACCCATGTATTACCCTTACATTTCTTGGCAATTAGCAGATGATTTACGCATGAAAACAACAAAATAAATGAACTATTATTTCTTTCAACACAAGAAGACCAAAGAGATTCCTCCCTGCTCCCAGGAAGACCCATCCCTGTTTGTCCTTCTCCAGGTACTCTGCACCTCCCTAGCAAGGCATGGAAGGCCTAGTTCTTGGAAAGAATGATTTTCTGCCTGTTTAAAAAGCTTGACACTGCCGTTTAAAAGAGCAATAATTTGTAAAATATCAGATTTTCAGCTGGAGGGAAAAAAGGTACCAGTTCCTGGTCAAATATAGTCACATCACCATCACTCCAGAACATGTGTCCACTATAACTGTACCATCATTTCCCATGTCATGGGCTCCCCTCCCTGCTTCACTGAAAAAACACGTTAATAGGTATAGCAGTCCTCACAAGGAGGCAAGTAGGATTCTCTGCGCCTTTTGCATTTTTGAAATGCAAAAACGTTTCTGTTGTTGCTGTTTTCACCAGTTCAGTCATTAGTTTCTTAAATTACAGCCCATCCCCTTCCATATATTTTATTTCACGATTCAAATCAGGACAGACTCAGTTTTAGTGCCAATGAATTACATATGCAAATCACATTCATGTTCTGGCAAACATGACTCTAACTTTGATTAAAAAAACATAATTATGCTTTATTATTCCGTTTATTGGGGAATGGGGAGAAAAGTTTTAAAGACCGATTTTTCGTTATGGCATTAGTTTCTCTGACTATCAATCTGGCTAATGGCAGTAGCAAGCCCAAGGAATTGTCAGAGTCTCATCTCTCAAATCAAAAGATAATGAAGAAAACCCTAGTGTGAAAATTGGTGTTTTGTACAGATTATCAGAGCCATTTCTTGAAAACATTTCGGAATGAAATGCATTCCCTGTTTATATTCTTTTACACTGTACAAAAAGTTTCTCTACTGATTCTGCATTTCAGAGTTTAATTATTAAACAAATTAACTCCGTAACACATACCATGGAGTTGAGAAAGATTTATGCATGCAAAGGACACAGCATCATATTAGACGATTACTAACCACAGCAGCTAGAGAATCACAGCACAGTCAATTCAATTTTCAGTGATGCCTCTTTAAGCTCTAACGAACCATGGGGCCCTAATGAGAGGTTTCACTGAATCCTGGCCAATCAAGCAGAAACTTTATGGAGAAAAGGTAAAAGCTAAGAAGCAAAACCACTCAATAAATATATTTTACAGCAATGTATTCAACCATGGCTTAATGGTTTTTCTTTAAATCTGTAAAAACCAATCATGATAGAATTTTAACTTCGCAGTGCAGGCTTGGCTTCCTTCTTCCCCCTCTTTGCCTCTTTGCCTCCCCCCAAAAGTGTGAGACAATGAGCTGCAAGGGGAGAAGAAATAAATGTTGAAAAACAGTGAAAGGAATCATGATACCCTGGTTTGTACCCTGGCAGTATCATAGGCTGCCCTCAATAGCTTGACCCACTTTGATTTATTGTGCCATTAAAGTTCTAGCAATAATTCCAGTGCACTTGCACAACTGATGGTTACAAACAGGAAGGGTTTCTGTCTTTCCACTTAACAGTGCTAGAAGATGCAATCCTGACCTCGCTAAAGTCAATAGCAAAACTTCCACTCAGTTCTGACTGGTGGAGTCTTATACAGACATCTTCCAACCTGTAAAATGTTTTCTAGAAGAGTAATTAAAGTATGGCAAGTGAGTGTTGTCAGCTGGCAAATTCTGTGCCAAAATGAAAACTTTAATCAGAGGGATGGACAGTCTTTTATAATGCAAAGGACAAAAATGGGTTACCTGCTAAGTTTTGTCTTTCAAAATACTCTTGAGCTCCAGCAGGCTGCACGATAAGATCCGTTTCCACAGTAAGCAGCAGAATCTGCTGAGGAAACATGAGCCTTAGCAACAGATTTAACTTTTCTTACTAGAGCATATCAGAGGAAAAAGAAAGGAAGAAAAGTAATCAATACCTCTGAATGTTTTCTTGTTGAAAGGGAAGAATTTGGCTGCTGATGACTTAGCCAAGGTTGTTCTCCTTAGAAGAGTTCAAGTTGGGATGGAGGAATAGTTCTCCATGAATTTCAAGACCATAGAAGCTTTCTCTTCAGAAGATGATGATGAGCAACACTAATGAAAAAAAGATCTTTCCTTCCTGGTTTTAAGAATTAAGTAAAGATTATTATGTCACAGATCTCTCTCCCCCTTGCTCCTGAAGGAGCAGAAGTGGGACATGTCATACTTATTCAAGTTTAAGAGCAAATTAATGGATTTTGGGCCTTATTCTTTAAAGACTCCTAGAAAAACCCTGTGTTACAGGGGAAAATACCTTCTTCTACAAAGCACTTAACTGAGGTTTCATGGCCACACTGGCACAGGAGATTTTCTGGGGAGATGATAGAAGAAACTAATCTAGTTTACTTGGCACTGGAATAAATGAAGTCATATATGCTGCATTTCACCTCTATGATAGGTCCAGGAGGATGAACCTGATTCTTCATCTGTAAAATGGAAATGATACCAACAGAGTAATATCATGGAATAATATCAGTGAATAAAAATATCATACTATCAAGGAACTTCTGATCTTCTTGGTTCAACCTCTCACACAAGGATAGTAGATCCTTTCTGGATATAAGTATATCCCTTCAGTCTTAAAGCACGTTTCACTCTGAAGCTACAATATCTCTGTTTATAAGCAGAGATTGCCATATGGCTGTGATGCTTCTAAACCACATAAACTCATAGATTAGACTATGCATAAAAAGATTCTAGTGCTTCAAATTCTAGGCCAACTAGGGACAAATGTGTGAACCAGAGGAGAAAAACTCTGCTCTGTTTCTGCTGCTTTTAAATGAGGAGTAATGAAAATTTAACCCAAAAAAATGTTGTTCCATAAAGATCCTGAAAATTAGTTGTATCAATGAATTTTAACAGGCAAATGTAATTATACAATCTATAGGCTTGGAACCATTAAAATTAAGTCCCAAATCAAGAGCTGCTTGTGGTTTTTGTGTCAGAAAGACATCTACCTGATCCTTCAACCCTTCCCTTTCCAATATCATGTTTAAAGTTTCCCAGTTTTTTATTTTAATTTCTAGGAGTTTTGCTAAAAAAACCCCATATTATATGGATATTTCTAATAAGTCAATGATTTTCTCTCAAAGGTTTGGTGATTTGGTGGATACCAAAGTCCATATACCCTGAAGAAAAGACAGAATTTAACAACACTTCAGTTTAGTACAGTCTAGACAGTCTAAAGGATTGACATCAAAAGACAGAATTTTTCACTGTTATACCTTCATCCTGACTCCGACCCGAGCTCATAATTACCTTCATGTCAGTGAATCAATTCAGCTGTGCTGCTAGAATGCATAAGCACTGACCTTTGATAAATGTGAAACCAGATGGCTTTGTTGGATCAGTGGAAATTTGGCACATATCACACACCACAAGAACTATGCTGGTCTGTCAGCATCTCTTTTAGCTCTCCCGTTTTTTTATAAGAGTAGAGAGCTGGATCAACACAGAACATATGCTATGCTCAAAAGTCAGGGATGGCTGTTCCCATTTGCTCTTCAGGCACGTTTAAGAAGGAAAGTAGCAAGGTAGCACTTTCTTCACAAGCCACTTCAGCTCTCAAATGCCAGAGAAGTTGGGTTTAAAATTCTGGATGGAATAAAAATGTCTTAAAATATTAGCACATACAATCAAATTACTTAGTAAAAGAAGAATAATTGTAAGCTGTATTAATCAGGGTAATGAGGACAGCATGGTAGACTTAGCAGTCTAGGAACTGCCAGACAAGATCACGATTCAACTTCTTCAGTGTAATTTCACCAACTGTGGCCAATACCAAATGCTTCCAAGGAAGATATAAGAAATCCAGATGGACACAGTTAAAGGATAAATTTTGCTTAAAGATAAACGTCTCCTCCACTTTGTGAACGTAATCCAACTTCGTCTTTTGCCCTGAAGCAGGGTTATTTAAATTACTTCCAAAACCCAGTTTTTCTCATTTAGATCTAGTTTCACATAGCAAAAAGGCTTATGTGACTGCTCTGGCCATGACAGTTTCCCTTCTTCCATCACCAGAACGTGACTTTTGAACCTTTTGGCCAACTTCATCAAAACTAAAATGAAAGGGCATGAAAGTCTTTAAGACAATTAAATTCCCGGAGTATCATGAACACCAGCTGACAGACCTAAAGAAGCACCTACATTCCTGCATCTGCTGAGGGAGAGACAGGCCATTCCCTGCAGCTATACATCCCGTTTGGCAGCACCCGGACAATCCATCACATCACACTTACAGGCCGATCAGCAAAATCATGCCTCACCCAAGCCAAAGCCTTTTGACCCAGCAGAGGTAAGGGTCTCCTGTGCAGTCCAGGGCAGGAGAAAGAAAAGGAGCTGCTGTTAATTCACCGGGGACATTCAGGTGACAAAGAACACATCCCAGAGGAAACACGGTTTCATTCATTTGACTGAACACCAAGTAATTTGAGAGGCTTTTCCCTTCACTTGTAAGTATTGGACCTACAAAGGTCTAATCCCAGCACGTCACCTTCCACCTTTTGCTTTTACTTCTTTTAAAGACTTGAGTTAATATTTTAGAGCTGCAACTAATCAAATATTACACATTTTTTATGTCAGCTGTTGATTTCCATGACTTGTTAAGTTTCATTAAACTTCTCCCATTTTCTTCATGCACCACAAACAAACCAAGTTCTCCCCTCTGTGTTCTTGTAAATAACAACTATTCGATGCTTTCCATGCCTTCCTCTACAGGGAAAATAATCTTTTGAGTCTTTCTGTAAAAAAAGACCAATTCTTTCTGTGCCCCTAAATTATTTTCACCTCTTAAATATGGATTATTTTATGTTCTGTGACAGGTTTTCTCAGAGAAAACAAGTCTAGAAGCATCTGAAGTGCAAACACTCAACTAATACAGGCCTCCATTCTCTTCTGCACACTCACAGTCCATGCCTTAGACAAGGTAACATTTGGTTCAGTTTTTTAGCTGCAATCATACGTTGGTCAAGAGCCCATGATAACAATCATTTCTTAAAAGGAGGGCATCTGAGATTCAATGCGTTTACATAGAAAGACACTATACTAGGAATACACCTGTACAGGAAAAGGAATTTAGAGAGGTCATGAAGAAGATGTCTGAAATTCCGAGATTGATTTCATCTGCATTCCCTTGTAGGTGTTACAATGGCAGACATAATACTATAATATAATACCAAGAATATATACTATCTGTTAACAAGCACAATAAATATTTACTACAAATTGGACTGAACTTTTAAGGATGCCATAATCAATGCAACCCTGTTTTATCATAGGAGATATACACACATGAAGTTTGAACAGAAACAGGAAGCAAGAAAAAGCAATTTAAAAAGTATAACCAGAAGTGAACATTACCACAGTATTTTACTGTTCCAGATTCTACTGAATGAAATTGCTAATAACATGTCCACAGGCAGATAAACATCTGGAACAGAAGGAAACCATTCACCCATATTAGAACATAAGCTGAACTTTTCATACAACATTCACTGTGTGCATGTCAAGGCATGGGGATCAACTTCACACAGCACCTGGATGATACACACCACCGTGACACATCCAAGCACCCACCACTGAAAATATAATCCATCACCCAGAGGAAGGGCGATTGCATCTCTGACAATAAAACAAAGGACTGATGAACACGTCCTAGAAGAAGTAACTTTTGCCAGCCTTCCTTCAGCTTTGCCGTTAGTTCATCCTTAAAAGGTTAAATAATGAGCATTGATGCCTTAATGTTCATTCGAACATTAGAGACTTCCAGATCTATTAATTTGATACTCTATTTAAATAGTGTACTCAATCGCTAAACTTGACGACACTAAATCTGAATTTTAAGTGATTAATTTAAAACAACTTTTCTCCTGGAACAGCAATTGGTATTTAAGCTTTTCATCTGCTGTCAACATTTAAATTAGTTGTATATAAGTGTTCCAACCTGAAAGGGTAATAAATCAATTAGAATCAATTTACTATGCCATATCAAGAGCACACATCACAGATATAACCTGGTGGTCCCAGGGCAGTATTTTACTATTTTAAGAGGGAAAAGGAGTGGCTACAAAGCAAAATGTGGTGGAGGCACATCAACACAACTAGTAATATGAAGGTTAGCGATGATTAGTGATATAAAACACTTAGTGACCATTGCCTATGAGTCTGTGCAAAAGACTCAACAAGCTGTGCTTTATTATCGCATTTAATATTTTCTGTCAATGC
Source organism: Corvus brachyrhynchos (assembly GCF_000691975.1). NCBI lineage: Eukaryota > Metazoa > Chordata > Aves > Passeriformes > Corvidae > Corvus > Corvus brachyrhynchos. The sequence continues at coordinate 946,018 of NW_008240228.1, forward strand.
ACATATTTATTTGAAGCAGAGAGTGATCTTACTGCAGCTTCTAGAAAGCAGAAGTAGTAAACAGAAAGCAGTGCTAGTAACTTTAGTGTATCCAGGAGTAGGTTCTGACCGTTTTTATTCTGTTCCTGAAATTCTGGTGATGAAAGTTGCTCAGTGACTGAGCAAGTGTCTGCAACCAACTCCACTGTGGGGTTTTTTGCAATGGAAAACTGACTTTAAACACATTTTAAAAAACCCAAAAAACCAAAAATAACCAAACCCACAAAAAAAACCCAAACAAAAAAACCCCAACCAATCAAACAAAAAAACCACAAAAAACCCCAAACAAACAAAAAAACCAAAATGCACCAAAAAAAAAAAAAAAAAAAAAAAACCCCACAAAAAAAAACCAAAAAAAACCCCAAACAAAAAAAAAAACCAAAAAGCCCCAAAAAAAAAAAAAAAAAAAAAGCGAACCAAAGACTGATAAGCAAAGTAAGTTAACACAGCAAATTCTAGGAAGCCAAACTCACCACTGCTAGTATCTCCAAAATTCATCTCAGCCAATATGATTTGTTTCTGCCAGGAAATAATTTTGAGAGCCATCTGCCAAAGCAGTACTAAAGCCCTCTTCTTGTTACTGACATCTCTACAGGAAGTTTATTTAGCAATATGAAAGGAAAACAAATGTTGTCCTGTAGTAAGAAAACAATACAGACATAAAGCAATTGGGGTTGGAATGAGTGACACCATCAGATTTTGAGTGGCCGGTCTGAACTGGCACCTTCTAGGCAATGATATGGAATAACCAAAGGTCACCAAAGCAGCAAGTGGAATGGAAAATCTGATTTTCTCTAGTCAAATTTTGTGTATACAGGTATGTGTAATCTAATTCCAGGCTGCCAGATTAAGTTATTAACCCAATTATGGTCATTTTATCACCTTGTAAATATGAGCCATCACTTTACTTAAATTTGTTCAACTGTTAAAGGCTAAGAGAGTAATATATTCCAATGTCAATACAGTGCAAAAATGCGTTTCATGTAGAAAGCATCTATTTATATGACTATTAATCAGTGTAGACATGTGCAGAAGCATTTCTTAGAGCAGACCAAGAGGCACAGCAGACAGTAAACTGAGTGGGCATAGAGAAGCCTTACATTAGTGGAACTGAAAACTCATTTCTTAGGCCCATTCATAATGGGGAAATTATTGTCCCATTCCCTACAGATTTTCCATTATCCCATTGCAGGGAAGCCAGAACTTCTATCTGTGCTTCCACGCCCATGCACATATTGCATCAGGAGAACTTAATTTGGCCGAGGGCCATAAATTCACTGTGAAAGGCAAATGAAGTTCCTCTCAATCTGGTCACCAAGGCATGACATCCAAAAAACCCAAGAAGGATAGAGCTCAGAAGCCTTGTAGAATACAGTGTATTCCACCTGGGTGGTAAAGACCAACTGTGCTCTAACAACGTGGCTGTCGCAAAATTAGCGGAGTCAATATATACATGTATCCTCAGGGCCCAATGACCAATTTTCAAACTGTTAAACACAACCAAATTGAGAAGGAAAGTGCATGGTTCTGCAGCTCAGTGGCACTAATTTCTTCCCAACTGCGTCCTGCAAAACCAGCCCAAACAGCTATTCTTCTAATCCTACCATGTTATATTGAACTTTAGTGCAAGAACCATGGCAATTGGCAGGAAGACGGGATACCAGAAAAAGGAAAAATTGATTTTTTTAATCAGACAGCTAAAGAACTTCCCTTATCAGCCATTTGTTCACCAGGGCTCTTCAGCCCATGCTTAAGTGCTTTGGTGAACCGTGGCCATGCCACCTTATCCAACATGACCACATTAAAAAAAAAAAAAAACAAAACCAAAACAAAACAAAAAACCCAAACAAACCCCAAAAATCCTTAAAAATACATACTTTAAATTTTGAAAAAAGAGTCTATCTATGAAACAACACACCATCTCCTTGTCAGAGGCAATCTGTTAGGAACAGAGAAGTATCACAGGATGAAGAAGACAGCTATGAGAACTGCTGAGGTCTGTTTTAATTAATTGTAGACAAGCATTCCCTTTTTTTTACCCTTTCCCATTTTGCCTGCTATTCTTCTCAAATAAACCACCATCATCTGTTACAAGATTTCATGAAACCCCCTCTTTTTTTACATCTAGTTGCCTGTTACCTATCCTTACAAACCCAGCCAGATCGAGTCACCAACAGGTGACTAAGTTCATGCTTCAGAGAGGAATTCTGAGCAGATTGTGAAGTTTGTACCAACACTGTCCAAACACAGCAGGCAGGAGAGGGAATCAGGGTATTGGTAAGGAAGAGGTCCACACGTGGCACTGACCTCTCTGCTATCACTGCTGGCTAACGTGCAGTTTATTAAGGTAGGTTCTTGTCTGAGCTATTCAATGTCAGCTAGAAAGGACAGCTTATCCTGTAAGGGAGGTTTCAGAGCATCTCTACCAGCCCTCATAACTACCCTGTGCCACAGCAGGTTTACTATCCCAAAAGGTAAGCCATAATTGCATTAAGAGGGACGCCTGCCTCTCTTAAAACCAACGCATTAAGGCAAATGTAAAGCAAATTTATACATTAAGGCAGATGCAAAGCAAAACATGCACAATGCAAAACAGATGGAAATGAACCACAGTGTGTTGCCCTTTGAAACATGAGTTATCTGACCATATAAGCAGCAGCACTGCATTAAGAAAAAAGGGGTGCTTGCTATGTAAATGACGTCCCTCTCTCCTAGGAGAAGCACAGGTAAAGCTCACCCTGGAGAACAGAGTGCTGGCTGCTTCCTGGGTGCAACACAAACCACAAGAACAAATCAAAGGTATTACCTTGGAGTGGTAAAAATAGACAAATCAAAACAAAGAAAATGCATCTCTACACACCCCTGCAGCAATCATGTAATCACCTGTGTTTATATGAACGCATGGACACCACCCTTTTCTCATAACAGAGAACTACTTTCCTTCAAACCCCACAGACGGCTCCAAGAATTCAGCACGTAGCCTTAACCAACACATA
>NW_008240228.1:949064-956177 GCF_000691975.1 Corvus brachyrhynchos
ACAATTATTACTTTAAGAAGTTGTGAAGAAGGATCATAGTAACTTGAGTGGCCTGGAGAAGGTGATGAAGTAGCAGTTGTTCACCACCTCTTCATGTGCAAGAACTAGTGTCACATACAACAGGCTGCAAGGAGGCTGAAGAAAACCCCAAATAGAAAAACATTCTTTAATAAATATGCAATAAAAGAATAAAAAAAGTGACACAACACTCAAATGTGAAGCATTACAAGAGTTCAAAAGCAACAATAAACATTCAGGAAACTAAAATCTAGTACGTTTATTTTAAGGAAAGTAACAGTACTGTTGGCAGAGGACGTCTCTGTTAAAAATATCTGGAAAATGGGCTAATAACCTGAGATTTGGGAAAATTCTCATTGGTGCCTGACATGACACTGGGCTAAACACACCTTCAGTCTGATCCACTACAGCCAGCATAATTTCTTTATTCAAAACTGTTACAATTTGTTGATGGCTGTGGGGGATTCCAACCTTTAAACTCCACTTCCAAACCCATGACATAGGTACTTTGACACAAAGGGCTACAGACTTCTGGAAAGCGGCTCACTTGTATCTGTCAGCTTTTCAGGCTCCTCCAAATTTAAAAGTTGGAGTTTTTAAGTAGCCTTCCAACAGATGTCCTCTATCAAACATCTTAACATAAAAACCAACTCAATTTTGTGGATTTTCAGTTTCCTTCATTCATTTAAGTAGTCAAAACACTTTTTTTTTTCCTTGTATACACTCTGCAATTACTCATTTGAATGCACTTCTGTTTTATCAGAAAGCATAATATAAAGATCTCTTCAAGGCCAGCACCCCACATAATGTAATTCCCCTCCATTACCCAGTTTGCCTGGGAACAGTCAGTAATAAAAAGCACTTCAATCGATCTCATCCTAGTGCTGTGCCATAATTTTCAATTCAGGGTGTCAGCACCACGCACAGAAAGGCAAGCTGGAGTCTGTTATAAAAATATCAAGCGTATTAAAAAAAATTGGTGAAAAACTTGAGAGATTACTGTTCCCTTCTCAAATCAGTCTGAATTTCAATCTGAACCCAACTTGAACAGGTTAATACATGAATTTATAACATCTCCACATTAAACCATCTCAAAAATTGTTAAAGGTACCTTTTCCAAATGCGTAAGTCCAACTGACTTTCAACAAAATTCTTACTCTGACCTCAAAGAGAAGTTGGGATGGGTGGGAATTTAACATTCACCTTTTAACTTCAGGATAAGAGTCTTCAAAAGCTTTCCTCTCCTGTTAGCTGCTCCAGCGTGGATCTGAACTATTTTACTAAGAGTTACTTAGATTTCATACCGCCACAGTTCTATCTTGCAGAACCTTTGATAAGTCAAATAACATTTACCTTTTACTGTTTTTGACAAACTTAGATTTTCTCACAGGGTGAAAACTATAGTTGTATATAGATGAGAGTTGGAGAGATGCATCCTTCTCTTATTTAAAAATTGCTTTAATAAGTACAACAAGGAGATAAGGGTACTCCTGCAAACTCTTAAAAACACCATGCAAACCTGTGACCTAACTATATGTTTATAAACCTTTCTCACATTACAAAGCACTAAGCACAGAGGCAGTGGGCTCATCTATGAGCAACAGTTCCTGTGGACTGCTGCAGAATAACATTGTACAATAGTGGATTTACCCGTGTTTATCAGAGGAAAGACACTGAACTGATCAGATCCACCTGTGGTACTCCCAGAGCATTCCCATACTACCCAACAGGAACATTTTGAAAACACGAGATGGATGAAATGTGTGAGGAAACTCGAAGAAGATTTAAAAATCCCTTTTTGTCAGTGCAGGGAGACTCACAGCATTCCTTGACCCTCAGAAAGTAAAACGCAATGGCTTCACTGATGTCTGTTCAAAATAATGGAGCTCAAGGAGAAATTCCAAAAATAAAAGTGTAGAAATAAAGAAAATGTAAACAACAAAGTAATGAAGTACAAGACAGGCAAAAATGAAGGAAGGGCAAGTTTACTATGTATCATGCATGTCAAATAGTCCCTTCTCCTTGCCATCTCTCTTGTAGGGTATAAAGTTACATCAGCAAATGCACGAAAATCCAAGCACAGGTTGGTTATTTTGTTATATAGACCTAAATTCACCCAGAGACCATCCAATATTGTAAACAAACATTCTTTCAAAGCAGATAATAAGAAAAAACCTCAAAACTGAAGTACTGTGGACCTCTGTAGAAGAAAGGCTTGATTCAGCAACTGATGAAGAGGCACACCTGTGAAGATTTACTTCAATATCCATGTTCTTTAAATAATAAACCTGAAAACGTTTTTTAATCAGGCCAGTATTTTACTCAAATTTATCAAACCCCACGTTTTGTTTCTTTCCACCTGTTTTCTTTTCCTGAGGTGAGCTCTTGCAATTAATTTAAAAATATATTTAAAATCAACCTGCAGGCCATAATACTCGTGACTTGATACCTGCCAAGACCCTTAACAGAGTAACAGTTAAAGCCATGGAAAGAGTTAGGTAACAAAAATAAATTTTCTAAGAAACATTTGGTAGCCTGTGGAGAGCCAACCCAACCAGCAGAAAAACTCTTGCAGATCTGCTAAGGAGTCATTAGCTACATGAAAGTGGATTATTCATTACTAAGTTTTTTGCTCTCCTCCTCTCTTTTTCCCAAAGTCAATACATCGTATTTCACTCCAGAAGCCATTTTCTTTTCCTCTAATTCTTCCTATGTCTCTAATAATTAATTCATTTTGCTTACACTGCAGCAGTCTGAAAACCACGGTTTGAGTTTCTCAGCAACAGAACTCTGCTAAAGGCAATGTGCCATGCCATAACCTCAATTACAACTTACGTGGGACAAGGCCCCACTTACTCGCTGTGGCAGTCACTCTTTTGTCTTAAAGGAAATTCTCTATGGGTTATTGGGTCCCAAAGATGTACAGCAAAAAAACACAGCAGATAATATGAAAAAAAACCATTTCAGAGACAAGATGAAAGATCCATGTCAGAAAACACAGATTAGAGAAGTACATCACTATTAGTAGTTATCCTGTCACGTGCTTTCACAACTATAAAATATTTGTAATGGGGTTATGAAAGCGCAATGCTCTGATCTACCTCACTGACTGAAATTCCCAGCAGCTGCTTCAGCACTGGCTTTTACACTCCCCACTTCTCCCTCTCATTTGCCCAAGAAAGGATCTCTTTGGTGGCCAGACACAAATACTTTTGACAGATTTCATGCGTGTTATTCCTTCATTTACACATCAGTCAAAAAGGTCACCCCCTTTCTATGGAAGGGAAGGCAAGTTAGTGGAGACTTGTGGCCACTGTAATTGAAGTAGCTGGAATTAGCTGTGCAGCCTTCAGAGAAAGGCCTGAAACTCATTTATTGCCCCTACCCCTGAAGCAGAGCAAAAAGATGGGTTCCCTGAAGTCTTTCTAGAGATCTGAAATTCCAAGAGAAGTTCAAAGTCTTTCCACAATGTGAAAAATCAGATAGAAGACTTTGAAATGTGAATGAAGAAATGCTTTGTCCAATTTATCACCACCCTAAAAGAAGGCAAAGTCTGCTGGGTTAGGATCACAGAAGCCAAAAGAAGTGAGAAAGGATCTTTTACACGGGAATGGAGAAAATGTTTAAAATCTTTTAAAGAGTCAATAACAAATTTGCATGAATATTATTTATGAAATCACCAAGGTAAAATATTAAATTAATTCTTCTTCCCTTGCAATGAATAACAGCGAGTTAATAATTTATCTTAATGAACAGTATTTATTCACCTGAAAAGACAGAAAACTATTTTGTTAGTTAAATTTATGTAACTTCTATTGGACATGCACAGCAAGAGATAACTCATTGATCTGAATATGGCACAAATACCTCAAGTCTGTTTTCCCATCTACAATTCAAGTTGGTAGAAGATACATGATTTTATTCACAAGCTGTATGCAATTTTCTGTCAAAAGAAGCATTGTGAATCAAAATACTGAAAGAAAAGGACTAACATTGTTATAAATAAGACAACAAAACAAAAACAGCAGCGAAGAAAATAAGAAAGCTGTTGTAACAATTTGCAGAGACTTTTAAATATGCAAAATTGTTTAACTGGACTCATGACAAATTTTGGTTTAGTGCAATGAAATAAGAAACCATATGATGAAGGTCAAACTGAAGGCAAGGTTTTCAACAATGGTTTGAGTTTTGCAATTTTTGTCTTCCCTCCTAATTGTAATTGGGAATGGTCTAATGCTTTTCCCCAAAGTGTATTCTATTCTTAGTGTAAGTTGAACATGTGTGGCATGTCCCTTGAGCAGCATACTCCCAGTGCAGGAATAAGATGGTCAAGACACTTGTAATTTAAGAACTGGAGTGTTTAATACATGGAAAGTAAAAAGAAATAGTGTAATTTGGAAAGAAACTGAAAGAAAAACTGACAGCTGACAAAGACAATAGCAGAATTTAGCCAGATGTTTTCCACAGCAGGGTGGCTCTGATCACTAATGCATCTTACTGGAATGAAGAGGAAAAAAATAAATGGAAAAGTGAATTACTGTATGACCCAAAATAACTGGAGCCAAAGGTGAAATGGATAGAGCCATCTCAGATAACATTAAATATGAGAGCCGTTCTTCTTCCTTTTGTTTGATCAAAACCCAGTTCTCCTGCAAATCAGTGCAATCAAGCAACAGCAATAACTGGTGCTGTCAATAACCTCAACCTAACTTCAGGATCACATCATCCTGGGATTGCCAACACATCTGCACAGCTGGCAAGAACATACAATGCCTTAGGTATAATCTGGTATTGGGTTTGTTACCTCTCCATCAGCCTCCTCGTGCCCTAAGGACCCTTATGGGCATGCACAGAAAGTATTTTTAACCAGGATTATCAAAAGGATACTTGTCCCTCATTCGACTCAGAATACAGGTTTGGGAACAACGTCAACAGTGATGACTCTGACCCAGTTTAGGCTCAAAAAACCAAAGGACACGCTCCTCTTTTAGACTCCTCTTGAAAATATGCTTTAGATAAACTCTCTACATATACATATGTGTAAGTTTAATTAATGCTTTATCATCTGCTTTTGCATATGCATTCTTATCTGAAGTCACCATCAGTTAACTTACTCCAATTCTAAGCCAGTTTCAAAATAATATGGAGACAAATGAAGGAAACAATCTGGAAGCTGAACTGAGACTCTCTTGATTTTTACCACAGTATTAAAAAAATGAATTAAAAAGTGCTACTTTGGACCAAGAAACTTAAACTTCATGCATCAATTAAACTTTTCACATCCACACTGAATCTATCTCATGTGACTCATAATTCAGTTCACACTGACTGTCCCAAACACAATCTGATACATGCCTAAAACATAAGAAGGGATTTAAAAAAAACCACCAAAAAATCAGCATATAATGTCTTTAAATTTTCAGTCTGGACTCTCCCCTTATTCTTTTTGGCTTTTGGAACCTCTGTTACCCTCCCAGATAAGTGTTACATGGATAGTGGATAGCCTGACAGATACCAAATGCAAGCTGGATGTCAAAAAGCAAATCTAATCTTTCTTGCACAGGATCCTCTCCAATTTTCTGATATAATGTCACCTTACGTCCCTGTCAGGGAGTGACTTTTTTTATATGCATTGTGGACTACCTTTATGTTTTATATTTGTTTCTACATTTCCAGAAGACTATCCAAGCATCAAAACTGAGGTTATAAGAAGCATTAATAATCAATAAAAGAATTTATGACACATAAAGCAGCTTTACAACAATCCTGAAAAGAAATCCTCCAAAGAACATAGTCATATTCTGTTTAAGGAACCATGTGTGTGTCTTGAAGAAAGCTACACATTTTGTTTTTAATGCTTTCAATTATTTTTTGGGCATTTTTAAACACTCTGGAAAACTCTTTAGGTGGTCAGTATATCAGTTACATGACCCTAACCTGAAATTTTCCTTTTATCTTTTCTCTGTGTTGTACCTTCCATACAGCCAAGTCCCAGAGAGAGTGAGTGCTCTTCTCCTGGAGTACACAAAAGGATAAGAACAGAGAGTATAAAGAGAAAGTTAGGCAATTAAGCAATACAATCTCTGCGACCTTTACTCATCTAAGAGGAATTTGACCTGATGCTACCAAAGTGGCCATATAATGGAGCATGGCTCTCCACTAGCAGTTTGAGGAAGTTCATTTCTGTTGGCCTCTGTATTTGCATCTAATCTCTTTATTTAGTCACACAACACTGAGGTCACCTTTTTAGAAACCACCTAGAGAAAAAAGGGAGCAAGTGTTACGTTTCCCTGGTTCCCGCAGAACGTTTGCAAGATAATGGCAAGCGGAGACTATTCCTTCCATTAACACTTTGACCCTTCCAGTTAATGGCCTTTTGGTTCACAGAGATACAGCAAACAGAGCTCCCTCTGAGATCCTAAGCTATAGGTAACCTAAGGAAGTATGGGCTCTGCAGGTCCTTGGAAAATGTCCAGGGTCTGTATGGACACACTTAACTGCCAAGACAGAGGTTCACAAGCTGGCCCACTGGTTTCACTATCTTATGGACGAAACGATTCCAGAAGAACGGCACATGCCGAAACATTTTAGTTTTGCACGTTATAAAGCACAAATAGTCAGATAAACAAAGCTTTCGAGGAAAACAGCCTCCTTCAAAGCAGTGGTTCAAAAATGGAGATAGTTCCTCTTCACCCAAAATGAACATATAGTTTAATATCTGCAGCATATGTTTCAAAATGAAAAGCAACGTCTCTGTGATAAACAAGTATTTACACCTATTATTACAAAATCTTATGAGGTGATAGAAACAATTCTTTTCACTTGATTTCATGCGTTCTTATTCCTGCTTTGAATGGGAAACCTTTCTCTGAACAGCACCACTGGAAGAGGAAGGTTCCCCAAGGCCAATAGTATTTTTCATCCTTTGGTGCTTAACACTGACTTAAGGTATGCCAACATTTCTGCTACTGCCTTCCCTAAAATCTAACTCATGACATTAAGACTGTGCCTAAGTAAAAGAATTTCTTCCAGTATATTATTTTTGCCTATTTTGCACAGGAATTAAAAAGCACTGGTTTGCGTAACCCCAGAAGC
>NW_008240228.1:956195-963829 GCF_000691975.1 Corvus brachyrhynchos
TCCTGTGATTTGGAATTAAAAATAACATTTTTAAAATATATCTGTTCCCAATTTTAAAGAAATCTCTGGAGGTCTGTAATATTTTGGTTCCTATATTGATTATACAAATAATCAGACCCTATTTTAAACAAAGCTACATATACCCATTAGACAAACACATAAGCAAAGACCACCTGAGAAAGGAAAGAGACCTTTCAAGTGACAGATTTAAGGACTACAGAAGAACAGGGAAGAAAAAGTACTGATTCTCCTGTTTTGATTCCCATTTTTCCCTTACACATCTCCATCTTCCTACACTTTTCCAGCTCTTATCACATCATCACCAAACAATTTTACTTTTTCCAGAGACAAGTGTAGAATTTGTGATCATGGTTATGCCCATCTTTGCTGACCTGCTTCATACATTTATTCCACTTATTTAACCTTTGGAGGCATCAGGCTGTGTCACATCTATTCCCACACTCTTACAACCTTAGGCTCACCTAATGGAAATGGAAAGTCATCATGGAAGACAAAGTTGAGAAAAAAAACCAACACAGGACTCCTAGTTAAGACGTTTTTCTGTGGCATAATAAGAAATTAATTTTACTCCCAATCACTGACAATAAAAATCAGTAAAATAAGATGGATGTCAGATATCCTAAGACTTTTAGGAGCTTAGGATCAGTTTCTACATGAGGACTTTTAAAACAGATGTCAAGGCCCAGTATTACGCCTGAAAATGAATCAGGGCAGAATTCCTGCCTAAGTGGACAGAAAAACACATTAAAGCTCAGTAGCATTTTGAATATTAAAGCTGATGACAGCATTTATGTACAAGTTCATTTATATTTTAATTTACGCAGAAATGGCTATTATTTGTAGACATTCCCATGGTGATTTTCAAAGTAGCATCAGGGTTCTGATTAGCGGCATGCTCTGAAATCCAGGTCCTTTTAAACAGAGGCAAAATGCTCACGAAGTCACACTGCACTTGAAACTTCTCACTTTTTCAGTGGAAAACTTCTTTGCTAATAGATTGGGATTTTTTGCCATTCACTGTTCTCAACATTTACAAAGCAGATGGTATTTCATTGTCCATAAATACACTTGTAAAGCTGAGACCTGTGGTATAAGGAGCTGGGAGCAGGATCCCTTTGTTTGGGGCACACAGCTGTGGAATTCTTTCTGTTGGACACATGACAGCTTAACCTCTACAGTGCTACTGAAACGGCATTCAATTATCATTTACCCAGTGAAAAGCACTTGTGAGACACATCACCTCCCATGTTTTAAAACTGGATCAATCTGCTCCTATGGATTGCAGTTGTTTCAGGATCAGAATGCTCCCCAGAGCCAGGCGGATCAAACACTGCACTTAAACTGGAGATGAGGCAGGCTAACAGATGATTCACCTTATCCAGGAATATGGGTTATTTTTATTCTTTTTTTGTTTCATTTTGGCAACTGGCACACATAAAGCATCTGAGAAGACCACAGCTACATATTTTTAAAAGAGAAAGAAAGAAAGAAAACAAAACATTTACAAAGAATCAGACCTTTAGGAGACAGGGAATTCCTCCTGGAGCCAGGAGAAAAGCAGACTGCCTCAGGCAAGATGTCATCTTCTTAGTTAACACACAGTTCTTTTTCCCCATCCTTTCATGTGAACTGCTGGAAACGTTTTAGATCTTGTCTAGAGATAAAAGTTAATTTTACATGGTGCTTCAGAGACGCAGTATAAATTCATAAATGAAATAATATTTTTCCAGTAAGGCTCTGCTGGCAGTGCAAGAGTCTGACTTCTCACTGTTGCAGAACCTTCCTATAAATAAAGTTTCTACATATAAAGATTTAAGTTACTTGTCTGTCAGCAGGATTCAATAAAAGAAGTTCACATTTATTAAGTTTAATACCGAATGCTGTTTTCCTCCATTAAAAAGGCATTTAAAATTTTAAAACTATTGAAATCACCTCCCATTGCACGACTAGAGAACATATTTCCTCTCTTGCACTTTGTACAAATCAAACACAAAACCAAAATGAACTATTAAATAATAGCCAACGTCTTAATTATTAGTTTATTTTTAATTATACACATTGATTTGTCATTATATTTAATTTTTCCTTTGTTTTTAATTTTTTGCCTTCCCTTGAGCACACAAACACACCAAAAAAAAAAAAAAAAAAGAAAAAGAATGCATTTTTTGTGGTATTTTCTGAATGCATTATCAGTTTGTCTTAATTGAAGTTATACTTTTGGGTAACTCACCAAGTTCCAGAAGATGATGGATATGGCATCATCTACACATGTGGCTCCTGTTTTACCAGTAAGAGTTACCAGTTACTGTGCACAGAATGACAGATGCCTTTAGCTGAAGAGGAAAACCATGAAAAGAAAGCCCAAAACCAGCTCTGGTGATGTATTTGCAATATGGTAAGAAAGAATGTTAACAAGGCCCCAGGGATTGAAATACAGATGTTGAATACGTAAGCACAAGAGTCTGGTGCAGACCAGGTAAGCCAAGGGTTTAGAGATGGAGGTGTCCTAAGCTAATGCCTTCATGCTAAGGTACCTGTACAGAAAGCCTGTTTATCTGAGTGGTTCTTCAGCATGACTGCAAAACCTCCCCTCACAACAAGAGTGCTCTGGCAGATCACCAAATGATTCTTTCATACTCAGATAAACAGTTTTAATCCTCAGAGGCCATCCTAGCCAATCCCCTGCCACATATGATGAATGCAATTAAAGTCTTACCCTACAGTACTAAAGTGATAACCTCTCATTGCAGGAAAAAAGCCAGCTGAACACATGTAATAAATGTCTTCATCTGCCATTATTGAAAACTGAGGCAAACAACCTTCCCAAACAGTAGTCAGTATTTCTGCTCTCTGTATTTTCTTTTTTAGAATACACTGCGAATATGAAATCATTTCAAAGAAAAGTACACAAATTAAATTATACTGATCATTATAAACACAGAGCAATGTGAGAGGGTGATGAACTCACCAGTATGACATATTAATGCCAGCAAATTAAGCATAGAAAACATCATGACAGTAGTACTTCAGTATTTCCCCTGTGCCTGAGCAATTTGTGCATTAGCAGCCTATTGCCTCATCACTTACCACAAAACAATCTGAACTGGTAACTCTTTCTGACAATCACTGCCATTTATTATCCATTCCTACAGTGCCCAGCACAGTGGTGTTCAATTTATATCAGTAATAACCAAAGCAAAATCATCCAGTTTGTAACACAGAGCTGGTGTCCAGGAGATCGCACTTCGCAGCCCATCTACCACCACAGATGTACAAAAGAACCTAAAACAGCAACTGCAGTGTCACACGGGCACAGCAAAGGGCACGAAGAGAAGCAGCCCGATACAATGGGGCCATGAAGATGATGGGCTTTCCTTTCTTGGTGGAGAGCCTCTGTGATTTAACCTCTTGACCCAAGGCTGGTGAGAAGCGAGGGAAGGTCACGGCAGTGGGGCAGAGCAGGCAGGAGAGATTCACTGGCACTTACAGTGAACTCAGGACAGAGCAGGAAACCAACTGTGCAAGGCTTTGGTTGTGCTCCAACTCAGTTCTCCTTGCCCTGAGCTCCATCCAAGACAAAAGCAAAGGAAGAGGGCATCACAGCCTGATCCATGTGGCCAAGACATGAACATATATGGAGGCTTGACAACATCAGCATGTACAGTTTTTACTCATCTCTTTTCTTCACCCCTCTTATGCTCATCTTTCATTACAAAACAGCAGCAACAAAGGCCTTCTTCCAAAAAGGATTTTAGACAGGGTATTTTCCCAAATATATATTTTCTTTTTTAGACCAGATACCAGTTGATAACCAAGACAGATATAATCACTTAGTTATAAATACAATGATGCAACCAAAGGATGGCAAGCTGACAAGAAGACTGAATCAGGCTGCTAGGAGAATAAATACCTTGTAAAAATACAAGAATACCCCATTACTAACAAAGTCTGAAGAACCATTTACACAAAACACAACTGAGTCAATTAAGTGACAATAACTGGTTCTGCTTTGAAGCATCTCAAATTCACATTTAATTATGCTTAATGCATCATTTTATTCTCCTAACATAACGGGTTAGCATAAGCACACCAAGTGCTGACAGTGACCTTTCTGTCTCAAATATGCTATTCACAGCTATTTAATTAATCCCTTACGTGTAGCTGGACATACAGCCTAATGTCCTACAGAAGGGCACTGAATTGGCCTTATTGTCGCCATATGAGATGGCATTCATCTCCAAATGCCAAAGCGGGCATAAGGAATGAGGCACAAGAATAGGAAGCATTGAAAAGAACAAGAGGAGAAGAAACTCTTGAATAGCCTGCTCTTTGACTATCATTTACAGATCCACTTTTGCAATGAAAAATATCCAAGAGATTGTTTTCCCACTTGTGCAGTGCCAGTCTTTTGCACTTCAAAGGGGTTTTTCTTCACTAGCCAGCAATTAGGAGCTCAAGGTCACTCAAGGCAAAATTCATCTTCTCCAGTTTTGTAATTTTCCCTCTTATCAAAATGTGTGTGTGCACAAAGCACAAGCTGTGATGGCTGTCAGAAAACAGCCTGGAAGCTTCAGAAGTAAAGAGAAAGTGAACTATGGCTACTATGGCTCAAGCATTCCTGGAAATTTTATAAGAATATACTTCTCTCTTTTCTGATCTATAAGTGTCAGTAAGTGATTGTCATAACAGAGATTATTTTAGTTTTTTTGTTTGTTTTGGTCTGAATAAGGGTACATAAAAAATGTATTTTAAATACTTCCAAGTAAAAAATGAAGAAAATAAATATAAAACCCCCCACAACTGTAAGTTACAAAAAATAAAGAATGTGCTTAGGGTTAATATTATATTTAAGACAAAATTGTGATTACCAATGTGTTTAGCTGTCCAGCTAAAGTGCTAGTGCTTCTTCACCCACTAAACCTGCTGTAGTCTGTCCTCCTAGTGCACTCTATTTAAAATTCACACCACATCTACCAGTCTGAACTGTCAACTTCTAACTTTACCAAGAAAAACAACTTATGAGTTACATATTTCCTAATAATGACAGTCATTTACTGCTGCAAATCTCTATAGACAAATCTGCAGTTATTCAAATTCTTATTGAAGAGAGGAACTGTTCCCGGATCTTGTTTTGCTCTGAGAAGTCTTAAACAAACTTGTTTCCATAGGCCTCTAGGTAAACACAATTAAAACCAAATAATTCAAATGTCTCTTTTACACTTAAATATTAAAGCACCTCAGAAAACACCAAGAGAGTTACACAAATGTAATTGTATAATCTTTAAACACTTCTACTGAAGAACTTTTACCAAATAAAGCTCCACAAATCTCTTTCTACTTCAGTTACTACCAACAGCATGTGCTTTTTATAAACACAAACTAAAGCATAAAACAAATGTGTGCTGTCTGAAAAATAAATTCTTATTCTTTTTGAAAAGCAAAAATACCGCAATATTCACATTACTTTCTTCTTTGTATAAGAGAAATAAACCCATCATTTTTCAGGGCAAGAATCAGTGCTACATTTTTAAGTGAAATTCTCTTTCCTGAATACATTTGTCAGCCCTGTCCATACAGAAAGCTGACAACGGGAACAGTGAGGGGGTTTTCTAGTTTTGGGTTTATTTTTTATTTTCTTAAGAGTTACAGACACTTAGGTTAGTCCCAAAGTCAAACACACCTACACTCCTGTTTCAGCCCATCAAGGAAAGGGATGTATATTTAATCTAGAGTCTTTCAAGGCACCAGTGTCTCTCTTTCAGTTTAACAGGACTTGTTACACCTCTGAAGTTTGGACTGAATGTCACAAGTATGACACTTACTGCACCATCAGACTGCCAGCGAAGAAATCAATAGGCAAAAACTCTATGTTTTCATTGTCCACTGAAAAAAAAATATGGGATAAATAATTAAGGCCAGCTCAGCAGAACTTATCCTTTTGCACATGCACAGTACAATTTACACAACTAGCACCAGCTTACATAAATCTGAAGAGCACAGACAGAAATATTTCTTGGCATTCTTATCCCTGTGCACTTGCCTGGCATGGACCCTACTTAGTCTTTTACTGCTCTTCTGCAAAACATTTGCTGATGCTTCCAACCCCTTTCACTGAGGTACAATTCAAATTCAGTTGTCTATGCTGTTCCTAAAATGAAGGGAAATGAAAATCCAAACAGTTCTTTCAAAAAGCTGTGTGAAAAGTGGTGGAGCACCAAGAAAGATGTTTGGAGTAGGCCTTTGCTTCAATGGCAGGAGAAGAAGTGGCAGGTAGCAGGTCTGCTCAGACGGCTGACATGCCATGAAATGTATTAGCTCGGTGCTGTGGGGATGCATGATCAGACACTTTGTCAAGAACAACCTGAAAACTGCTGTCACATTAAAGCACAGGAGTGCAGTGCACACCTCACATGACTATTAATATTATAATAAACATTTCAAGCAGCTCAGATGCACTCATACTGTGTGTCAGAGGGATGTTCCTGGCATTTCGGGATAGCTGCCTTTCAGATTTGACAGTTCATACTCTATTAATCAACACTGTAAATCCCAACAGCCCCTCATCACCCCCTGAGGGCCTAAAAAGTAATTTTTTACTATTTTGTCAGATTGACTGGAGAAACTCAAGTCAGAAGAGAAGCAGAGGTCTGTCACTGAGAATTGCAATCTACTCTAATAAAATTGAGATTCTGTTTCAGAGCAGCTAAGCTTCTGCAAGTCCCTTTTCTCTTCTGAATCAATTATCTTTTACTATTTTCTTCTTCCAGCTCCACACTGAATGCTATTCTTCTGTTTCGGCCATTTTTACCTTTAAAGGGTGTTGATGCCTGGCTGGGAAGAGCATGCACAGGGACAGTGTGAAAGCCCTCAGGATGGCTTGGGAGAAGAGTATGTAAAAAAATCCTTGGCAAACTGAATAGCTTTACTTTCTTTGAAGCCAGCCATTCCCTGCTTACACTTCCTTTTAGTACTAGTCTTTCTGCTCCATCCTGGATTTTGACAGGAATTAAAGCCCCTTCTCAAAGGCTTTGGATATTGATTCTTGATCAGTCTTCTATTCCCAAATAGCCCCATAATCTCTGTTTATTTTCCTGAATTAAAACCAGCATGCTTTTCTCCGAGTTAATAAGTTTTCATTGTTTCCAGTGGAAATTGGAAATGTCCAGCTTCTCCAGACTTGGGCTTTACAGCACAAAAAGCCTGGCTTGTGCAGTTCTGAGAATGCCACAAGAAGAAGCCCATGCCAGAGACAAAAGCAGTCCTTTGTTCTGTCCACCAGATCACACAGCTTCATGTCACCGAGTGTCTTCTCCCTGTGAGAGAGGTTACACTGGTGTTTTCCAGGGAAGATTGCTCAGTTCCAGCCTGAGTTGTAAGAAACTTGGAGCAGCTCTTGGAACACGAGCAGTCAGTGATGGTCCACTCACCTCCAGCAGGGAAAAGCAGAGCAGGTATCCTGCATCGCTGCGAGGTGGCTATTGACAACTGGTCCCTTTTAGAAAAGGTACTCTGAACCCCAACTAACGTCCCATATTTATTCCTTACACCAAAGGCTACCAATGTAATGAAAGGATGAAACTTCCCTTGCTTTTCTTCTTTTAGAATACGTGAGT
>NW_008240228.1:963851-965613 GCF_000691975.1 Corvus brachyrhynchos
TAGGGAACAGATGCTCCTTGATATTTCCCATGTTGTCTCAATTAGTGGCCCACAAATCCTGGGTTTTAGATTCCCACTGAATTCCCCCTCTACTAGACTTGCAATCTGGCACTCAGCAGGCACCAAAGAAAATGACTAGTGTGGATAGGTATGCAACAGAGATCAGAAGTGCGGATACAGTCTACCTGTCCATTCAGGCACTGTGTGTTTTCAATACCCAGGCATTCAAGTCTCACATTCATCACGTTCAGTGCAAGACAGAATACTTGCTTTTATGTGCACCCCCTTCAGTGTACAGGGAATCTATACCAACATCCATCACATTCAGTGAAATAGAGCCTATTTGCACATGTTGAGCTTCCATTTCCGTGCAGTGACCTGAATTACAATATGCTGCAGGTGAACATGTTAAATTTCCGAATTGGTAGACGTGAAAAAATTCTGCTGGAGTCATTAATAAATGTGGCTAATGTGGAGAAAGACTCATTTCAGAATGTAGCTGTGCACCACAAAGGGTGCAGGAAAAAGCTATTTTTCGGCAAGCAAATATAATGCTTATGGCAGATGTCAGTGTGTGTAATAGAGATAAAGATGGAGCTTCTGCATTTATTACTATACCACGTAAAATGCTGGTATCCATAGTGTATCTACCCAGGCAATGCTGCTTCTAAACCCTCGAAGGCAACATCATGCATTTTCAAATTCATTCATCATGACCATGTTGAACTCTCTCTTTTCCCACTGACAACCTATCAGTGAGGCCAAGTACCAATGATGAAAACCTGTTTTTGAAGGAAAAGCCTATATCGTGTATAAACCAGTGAATGCCTGTCAGGCATTTGAAATACTGTTATTGTTCTCATGCACTGCTGGCCACTGCAATGCCACAGGAAAAAGGAGGGCTTTAAGTGAAGCTTGTTCTTAGTGCACCCTTGCCATAAGTTATGCAAATACGAGTCAGGATAGAAGAAAAATGGAACTCCATATAAAGACTAATTCAATTCACAAGTCATGATAATGCCCATAAGCCATCTGGGCATGTGAATAGTTCGTAACTGCAACCTTGAAGGGAGAGATTTCGCTTTCTGGGAAAGAACAGGATTAATGGTTGAATACTGATTAGTTAGGTAAGAGCATGTTGGTCCCTCAGCAACATATTGGTTTGTTTTCTTTTTAATCTCTCCTGCTACACCATTGGGAAATAGGGCATCTACTGGTTTCAATGTCTGAAATTAGTTTCTAGAGGCAAGTAAAAACTCCTAATGTATAGAGAATTAGAAACAAATGAATCTAAAGATGAGAATTTTATAATCTCTGGAAAATGGGTAGAGGGCTAACAGAGACCCTGTTGAAAAAAAGATCCCATTTTTGCTGCCATAAGCACAGCACATGTGCTATTCCTGAACAAAGGTCAGAGAAAGGGTAATAGGAATTGACTAAGAAATTGGAAAAATCACTATGATAGCCACCCAAAAAAAAAAAAACAAACCAACACCCCCCCCCCCCAAAACAAAAAACCAAACCAAACCAAAACCCTCCCCCCCCCCCAAAATCCCAAACAAAATAAAACCCAACAAAACAAAGCCCAAACTTAAAACTGAGTACCAAAAGCGAGGATGACTTCAGTTTCAATTTGCTTATCTCCCCCCCAAAATCCCAAACAAAATAAAACCCAACAAAACAAAGCCCAAACTTAAAACTGAGTACCAAAAGCGAGGATGACTTCAGTTTCAATTTGCTTATCTCTGTATCCTTCCCAACC
>NW_008240228.1:965661-978654 GCF_000691975.1 Corvus brachyrhynchos
CTAAACCTGCGATTTCTGCTGGAGCCATCCTGCTCCACACCCTTGACTCCTGAATAAACCTCAGTGGCCTCATGTGGGGAAGCACAATGCTGCTTTCTGCTGATTATTCCCTGCTGAGAAGCTGCGCATCAGTCAGAGATGGGAACTGGCCCTGTCCCTGACAGGCTCTATCAACTCTCAGTGCACACAGTTGCAACCTTTTTAAAAAATCACCTTTATTCTGGCCTTGCTCCAGGCCAGAAACTAGTTGGTTAAATAAAACATACTATCAATTACAGTAAAACTGTCTGATGCAAGACATAACATGCTTCTCTGACTGCTAGGGACAGGAAAAAAAAAAAAATTAAAAAAAAAGGATAACTGTCCCTTTCCAGGATGGCCTGGGAATTTGATAAATTCAAATCTACTGGTCCTACAGATGAGTATAGATGCACCCATCCTTTACTGGGCTTAGCCTGAGAGCCCTCTTAACCGTGAAATAATGAAGCTGAGATAGCACAGTGCTGAAATGGTATCAAATGGAGTGTGGAATGAGCATTATATAAGAATGATTTCCTTATAATAGCAAATCTTACTTATTTTTATGGGACTCTAAATAATTTCTTTCTAGACTTTCTATGTGGCTTCTCAGCACTGCATAAATGAATCTCAAACAGCTATTTAAGGTCTTCCCTATTTCTTTTTTACTTGCCTTTTGGCAACTAGACTTCTTTAATAGGAAAATATTTGATACTTATATCTGATGCAGCATTTTGGTGATGTGAAAATTGCTGAAACCTATGTGTCTAAGAAGAAAACGGAGTGTGAAAACACACACATTGCTAAAAAAAAATCTTTTAGATTTTTTAGCTTTTCTCATTAAGTTTTTGTGTTTAAGAGAGGCATTATTAAGTATTGTGTTTTAGTCCACAAGCTACGAAATAAGAACATCCTTTTTATATTCTCTGAACTCCCAGTGGTGCCACTTAAATTAGCGCTCTTGTTAACCGGGATGTTTTTTATACTTGTGTCGTCTAAATAAGTCACTTCCATATTTTTTCATACATTATCAGGACTGCTTTTATTATTATTTTTTAAAGTATGCATCTGTCATAGGCTAGCATTAAAATGTCACCTGGAAAACAGCAGGATAAATGGATCACTTAATATCTGCTTCAGCAAATAACTATGCAGACAATATTTCTTGAGGTCCCCTGAAATCCATGGCAAGTCCCATTTGTTTGTCAGTGGTTTATTATTACAATGCTGACATTTCTGTCGTAAGGACCAAAAGATTGCTCTCCTTCAAAGAAAAAAAGAAGGGAACATCCTTTCTGCTTTAGGTCTTCAAAATGAAGATGGAGTATTTCGAGATTTTCTCCAATTCATAACTGTGCAGTTTTTAACTTGTATTTCTGAGATTGCATGTTTGGTCATGCAAGTTATGCCACTCATCTACAGGTCACAGGTCCTGTCTTTTTCAGTGGTGCTCTAATTTTTACTGTGTCTCTTCAGTCTCTGTGGAATTCAGTATTTATTTTAGTGTATCAGATACCACAGTTTGACAGATTTGTGCTCCTATGTTTTTATTCTTCAAAAACAGTTAAGGTTTCCATCTAGTGTTTGTTGAAGACACTTGGTGTCATGACTGACAAACCAAAGACTGCAGGTAGCCCTAAGAAATTTGGGCATTTTCCATCAAAAACATTCTGTATCTCTTCCTTTCTGCCTCCCCCTCCTCCTGCAGACCTGAACTGATTCCTCTCAGCCGCTGCCATACCACTACATACCCAAACTGATGGTGTTTTTTGGATCCACTCCAAAATGAGTAGCTTTCTGCTACTTTCAGAATGTGCTGTAACCTTTTAACCTTTCATCATTTTCACTTTTGAAGAAAAGGCTTACAAGGAAAATTGCTGTGCTCCTCTAAAGCACAAGAAGTAGCTTTTCTGTTCACTAGCAGAACTCGATACTCGTCCACAGGCTCCACTACCTAACCTGACATTTTCATCAATATTAGTTCTATAGCAATGCCTTTCCTTTTGGTATTTCTGCATTCATTGCTCCATCCTCTCTCTTGCATGATTTCCTCTTCCTGTTTTCCACTAAAAATGTGACAATTTCTAACTAGCTTCTTTCCCTGCCTTTTGATCAGTGCTGCCTCACTTCTCTAGGTTTCCATCTGAACCGTGCCACTGAAGGTGAATTTTTAACTGAATACATCATATGAATACTTCTTCATTCCTGCATTTAGTTCTCTGTCTGCATGCCTATTTTATTCAGACTTTTTCCTAATACATACAAACCAAGAACTTCATGTAGGCTTCTCTACATACCCAACACACATTTTCTAGATTTTTGGTTCTCACTCCCTGGCAGTTTGACTTTTCCCACCCATGGCTCAGGACAGCTCTGCCCCTCATTCGCACTGCAATGCAGTCAAAGTCGGGAGGTGTTCTTTAAGCCCTCAAGTGAAGGGCTTTTCTTCCACTGCTGGCAGACAGCCATCTGTTTCCTAAAAATCCCTCCCCACTGCAACCAGAGCCACCAGCAGTGTCCAGTCAGTTCTGCTTCCTTAGTTCCATTTCACCTGCCCACTCAAAAGAGAAAGCAACTGGTAAAGAGCACAACTGAGAAAACACCATTCAGAAAATCATTATTCCTGAAGGACCTGTGGAGTTTGTTATGCCAAAATGTGAGAGTGAATGAGTATTTCTTGGAAGTTACTAGTTGTGACTGAGAATTAAAATATTTATTTGAGGGACTAAGAAAAGCAAATCTCAGAGGCTCAATACCCAGATTCAACAACTTAGGACTCCTAGATTTCCCTAAAAAATTTTGTATTACCCCTTTGTTGTTTTGAGGTTTTTTTAACTGACATTCTTTCTTCCTTTCCTAAAGTATTCATAGCATATGTAAAACATATTACAATCATATCCTTATTCTTTATTCTAGTCAGAAGAGATACAAATCTAAACAGAAATGTTATTATGTCAATATTAAAATACAAATTCTTGGATCAGATACGAAAATCTCAGGAAGAAAGATCCTACTTGCATTCAGAAGCAAATAAATGCTGATTCCTTGTAACATAAAAGGAAATTCCAAACTTTTCTGCAATAAAACCCAACACTAAATGATGCAATGCATAACTGTAATTTGTACAATAAATACTAACTTAACCTCAATGGGATACATGCTTTGAAATTTGAAAGTTTTCTTCTCCAAATATTATTCTGTATAGATGTGAATCTAATTTGAATTTTGGGTTCAAGGAGTATGTAGGGCATATTAATTCCAAAACCATCTTTACCTGAATTAACATACAGCAAAAAAGTACAAATGCAGTAAAATCCAATTCTTTACAAATCTTTAAGCAGACTATCTACTTAATATCTAGGATATAAATTAATAAAAAGGAGAAGTTTGAAAACTAAAGAGAAGGTCACATCATAGGATACAGCAGTGTAATTGGTGTGAGGACAGTGTGCTGTGTTTGAAAGCTGAAAGTGTGAAAACATTTATCTCTCCTTAGATGTCAAACACCTTTTAAAATTACGCACAATTAGAGCTAATAACATCACACTTCTTCTTCAAGCTGCTGCACTTTGACTGTAGAATACACATACTCCAATGCCAGAAGTGTTGGAGAGACACTTTATAATGCCATTGCAGAGAGAGACAAAATCATTATGAACTAACATCTCTGAACGTTACAGATGGTTGGAAGATACTCTTAACTGTAAATGTCATATTAATAAATTGCATTAATCTGAAATACAGAAACACTGCCATCCCTGAAAAGAATTCTGCTTTCATTTAGATATTGCTGGTGCACTTTGCCCTGCCATGGATCCAAAGTTTATATTGGACCTCCGATAGCTATTCACACTCTTAACGGAAGCACATGGTGCGTTCATGTCGGGTTAGAGCAGTGTTTTCACTAGACACTCACTCTGTTTTATTCACAAGATACTAATGCATCTAATTTACACTACAGAAAGCACTCAGCTCCTGCAAAGACACTTCTCTTTCTCTCTCTTCACTTCTGAAGAACATTGGGAGAGGTAAAATTAGATCCTCCCAAAAAAATCATTCCTATTCACTTAAAATTTTTAACAAAACAAAGAATGTATTTTGTGTCGATGCTTAAAATCAATTCATTTTCCTTTGTTCTTTTAGGTACTTTTAGAGATCAATAATTAATGATATCCCAAGGACTCAAGGAAATCAAACAAAAATCCCTAATGAATGCATTTAGCAGAAGTGTTCCTCCATGGACAACAAATGAAAAACAGGTGAACAGGTAAGTCCAACTCTAATTCATTTCAAGGAGCAGGAGTGATTCACATGAGGTTGTGCTCTGACCCCTGTCATTGCTAACTCAGTTCAAAAAATACTGAAAATAACAGCCAAGGTGTGGGAGTTATGAGGAAAAGAGACACCACAGAATGGAGAGATTGAGATAAAACTCCTGATAGTAAAATCTGAAGTTGATATCTCCTGAGTTTTGTCCAAGTGAGCAATTGCCTCCTGCCAGTGCATATGGGATGCTCCAGTGAACTGGATTCACATGGACAGACTGTCTGGGGACAAGCACAACCACCATGCACTCACTGCTTCCTGTCTGATTAAGGAGAGAGCTGCGTAAACAACATTTATAAATGACACTTAACACAACATTACAAGTCAGCAAAGAGTTACTAAAATGTGGGTAAACTCATCTTGATCAGTGAAACAAATAATGCACCTTGCTTTTAAAAGACCACAGTGTAGCAGCACGTGGTACTGATTTGCTTAATACCACCTACTCATAATATTCATAGGTGACGTTTAATGCTTCTTCAAAAGAAATATTTAAGCATTACTTTTTCTGCCAAAAATGGTTTCACACTTCCAAATAGGTGACAAAATAAGAAGCACGTTGCCAATTTAATGAAGCTGTGATTTTTTTTCTTTTCCTACCAAAGCTGAGAAAGGGCCCTAAATGACAGGTACAATGCAAAAATAAACCACTGAGAGCTACAAAAACAACTAAAAGTGACATCATCAACGTTTTCTGTGAAATTATGGAGGGACACCCACTGGGTCTTCAACTTTATTGAATATTTTGAACTGAGCTGGGATAAATGTTTCTGGAACAAACTGTAATCAAAAATTCAAGTATTTTCCACTGAAATTTTTCTTTTAAATAATAGAGTAAAATGCTAAAGAATAAAGCTCAGTTGACATGGTTTATTGACATTAAAATCACCTAGCTATTTTCCATTTAGGAATCTGGCAAAGTGTTTCAAAGACAAAGTTCTCAGCTTTACAAAGCCAAGTATTTAAGTGCTTGTGTACAGCCAAGACTGTACTAGTGGAAGCATGTACGTTAATTACTTTGTGATTAAGTTAAGATTATAGACATAGGAAAAAATGTCACCGCCCACCTTTGAAAACTTAATTTGAATACTCATACTGCCCAGCAGGGGCCTGAGAGGACTGAAGGCACTGTGATGGGAATAGTCCCACCTTCTCCCCTCCCCATTCCCCCAGGTATCGGAGACCCAGAAAAGGCAGGAGGCTGGGACACCATGCCAGCTGACATGCAATCAAACAAGTCACATATGTTAGTGAGGCATAAAGTTAAGAACCGCTTAAGGCTGCTCGTATGATAAGGATAACACATCATTTGGCAGGTATCCATTTGTGCCACAGACAATGTCTGTGGCATGGGAAAAAAGAGTTCTGTCTGAGGAACACATCTGTTTTCCTGAAACAAAAATTGCAGAGGATGCCTGTGAGGCTCCAAGGATCACCTTCTCAGAGAACTCCCTCAATGTGAGGAAGGTGGTACATGGCAAAATGGAATGAATGTACATACAGCTTACGGGTCTCAACTGAAGCTGCTGTGGCATAGACTAACTTTGTAAAGTAATGCTACTTTAGTCTGAAAATAAGATTACTACTGAGCAACATGCTATATATATACATTTGCTTTCTGATTTGCTTTGGAAGAAGCTGTCAACATTGGTTTAGTGTGGAAAGAAAACGACTGTGCATCAAAAAAGTACCTCAGGCCAAATATTTTAATGCCCAGGTCTCAGCCAACACCAGTATTACAACAGCAAACTAGATGCGCATTCTGGGTGTGGGCAGGCAAACTGCATCGCAAATGATCTCAGATGGCATCGGCATGTTGTACCTGGGTCTGCCACGACAAGTAGCTTTTGAACTAGAAAACGTGCAACCATGGGAGCCCTTAGTTTATAATCTTTGGAGGCTCATTAGCACATTTCAACAATCAGCCTGGGAAAATAAGACTTACTACTGAGAATAATGCTCAAGCTGAGAATGGAGATACTTCCACAGTTCCGGCTTGCAAAACAGACAGGAACAAACCATGTCATTCACATGCATGCCCAAACCTGTTTGTTCCCAGAGCTGAGACAGCAGCACTGCTCATAAACAGCTGTGAGCGAGTAATGACATGCAAACGCTGAGCACAGGAGATTTCTTTACAGAGCAAAGGAAGTATTTATGGTATAATATACACTGTCTTCAAGTAGTAGGGTATCACAGCCTCTGTGATGCTGTGAACCTGTGAAAAACCATTACAGAAGGTAAGTTTTATGGAAATTATGTTCATACTCAGAGCTGATTATTGAGCAACCAAATTTATAGCAGAGCATCCAATTCATGGAAGATAAACTCTCTTTCAGAAAACTCTCAATTCTCAGAAATTCTTTTTCTGCTGGGAAAATGGCAGTTTCTGACTCACACAATCATTTCACTTTGAAACATTTAATAATAACCAAGACGTTTTATGTTTTAGTAGACAGCATTCTCTAAATAGAGGATGACAGGAGGTCTTTTTCTAAAGCCCTGCAACATTTCATAACACTTGGTGCCTAACAAGCCAGGATAGCATAATAATACTCAAAAAATATTCTTATCCTAAAACAGAGAAATGAAGAAAATAAAAAATATCTGTGTTTTACAGTACGATTGCAATAATGTGTTCTGAATCCTGATACTCCTGCTCTTCTTGTGCCAGAGCCACAGAGAGGGGAGAAGTCCACACGTGGGAAGATCTTCTTCACTATAATATATGCAAGCCATATGTTGACACATACATAATACCTACCTCTTTTAACAAGGAGTTGCACCATGTGATTACATAAACTACATCTGGGAAATTTGGTGGCAGAACTTGGCCATATCTGCCAAATAAGATAAAAGATTGCTTTTCAAAAGCTTTTTTTTCCATTTTGTTGAAGCAATAAAGCAGAAATGACAGGATTTCCCCACAGCTTTGATGAAACTTGAGCTGCACTTTGTTGAGTCGAAGACAGGTGGTGCAGGTTTTCCCTTCCTTTCAGAGACTTGGACAGGACTCTTATCGAGCTCCATTCGTTGCACACAAGCCATGCTCAGAGATAAATACTTTGGAGGGGGGTCTCTTCAACCAAGTCAAGTGAAGGTGTCACCCATCAGAGAGCCTTCCTAAAATTCTTTTTATGCAAAATTCTTTTGCATAAGCAGGTATGTACACTTGGCAAAAAAAAAAATATCCCACATCATGCTTTTTATTGAACATGCTTGGTAGTCTGATTGGTTGGCAGGGATTTATTGTCTTGACCATACAGAAAATTGTCATGTTTTAATCCAGGAAGGCATGTAATGCAAAATTAACACAGGCAAATTGTTGTAGGTTTGGGGCTTTTTTATATAGCAGTCCGCACCTTTGATGACTTTAGACAGACAAATAGATTACAAAGGCGTCTGCTCAGCAACTCGATGGGTGTCTCCTCACCAAAGGATCTCATGATTGGATCTCAAAGAAAATGTGTGGGTAGTCTTCAAGGAAAAGAGTCCCAAGTGATATCCCTTCAATTAGTAAGGATCTGATGCTGCAGCTAAATTCCTCTGTAATGCTATCTGATGTAGGTGATGTGAGGTGCATGTAATTTCAGGGCCATGCCCATTCCACTGCAGCATAAGGACTATTTGTGGAACACATCTCATTTGCCCTCTACCCCAAAAATACCTCAAGAGGGCATGTCATAGGGTAGGAACTGAAATACTTGGTAGTGTCTGTGCTTGGAAGAGTTGGAAATAAAAATAAATAAGGCAAAGATAATCATACCCAGTCATAAGTCATACAAAGACTGCAACACCCTGAAGAAACATGACAACTTATGACCCAGTCTGAAAATAGGTAACACCTGAAGAAGTCAGAATGGATGAGCAGTCTCTGGCAACAACCCTCTGGACACACTGGAACAGACTAGTTCTGACCTATGAAAAGAGGACGTACTCCTTTGGACAAGACTGGTGCAAAATGTGTGGAATAAGTGTGTATAAATGCAAGTGGAAATTGGGGGAGAAAGGTGTCACCCACTGGGTTTCCTCGTGCTGAGCCAGCTTGACCTCAGGGATGAGGGGCCATCACAGTTTGCAGCCACCAGAGCCCAGAATACAGCATCAGGTGTATGGTACTGTACAGCTAAGGCTTGACTAATCTGTTGGATTAATGCTCGATTTTAGTTGTTGAAGTAATAAATAACATAGTAGTTTAGCATAAATAATGCTTCTTTGTGTTTGTGGAAATTTGCCAAAATATTCCCATCAGAGTGGTCCCCGATTTCGTAATCAAGAGCTGCTACACTTCCTAAATCACCCAAAATCTGAGCCACCCATGGGCATGCCAGCTCTAACAAATTACAAAACTTGAATTGGATTACTTCCAAAGTTGAGCTCAATGTACCATTTCAGAAACCCCAAATTCCTTGTTGCTGAAAACAAATGAAAAGCAATTCATTTACTTTGGAGACAGGCAGGATCAGCCAGCCACCTCTGGCAAACATGCTTGAATGTTGGATACAGACTCTATCTACAAACCTACTATCTCACCCAGGTAATCAGACAAACACGTCCACCAAGAACACAAACATACCTGCTAGTCTGGATTGTACCAAAGGACAAGCTTTCCAAAGCTTGTATTCTCTCACAGCAACTATGCGCACAGATAAAGACTATGGATCAATGCCCACGGGACCTCAGGAGTGTAAAGAATCCCTTTCATGTGGTAAGTTCACAAAACTGAAGCAAGCACAGGAAAGCTTTCTATTTAATGCATGAATTAAATACCCAAGACACAGAGGTCGTTACTGCTGAGGGCTGTGATTTCCAACTGCACAACTCCCTGGCTGCCTAATCAAGAGTTCACTGCTATCTGCGACAAGGAGTGTAAACACTGCTCGTCTCAAGAGGCTGGAAGCAGCCCAAGGGACAGCAAGGCAAAGAAAGCTGTGTCACAAAGACATGGGTAAGTGTACAGAATGCTTGGCTGTGCAGAAGCATATAGGAAAAAAGCCTATGGAGAGAACTGAGCTGTAAACACAAGGCTATGCAAAAGGCAGCTAAAGCCTAGATCCTGGTGTGCTGCACAGACATGACTGTACCATGCAGATAGCATTGCACTTCTCTTTGTATTGGAATGACATTTCCAGAGGCAGTGCCTCAAGTGTGCAGAGGCTCCTCTTCTTCTATTAATACAACACAGTAAAGGTGTAAAAAACAAACAAGAGAAACTGAGACAAACTATACAGGCTCATGTCGCATCCTTCCAAGTAAAGACTAAGTGATGCAGTCGGTTGACTACAGGGAACCAAGATGTTATGCAGCACATGTTCTTTGATAATGCCCTACTTTAGAACCAAAGAGCAGTTTGATTATGTTTTGAAAGCTACATGATCAAAGGAATTCAGAAAAAGCCTTTTGAATCATTTTCCTAGATGCTTCTATCAAACTGTATTAGGCCAAATCCACCCTTTCAGTTTGAACAGTTTGAGCCACAGCATTTGTCTTCTGCTCCTTAAATCTATTCATAAACAAAAAATAAAATCCTTCCCCAAAGAAATGACCACACTAACCCATTATCTTGTGTAACCAAGTGCAATCAAAGACCTTCATTTACTTTATGTAAATGTCCTCTCCCTTTCCCAGGCCTAAGGTTTTCTTATTCTCTGTTGTGTCACCTCGTATCTAAGCTAGATACTGAGATCATCTGGGTGGAGACTCTGGGTAAAAAAGTCAGTAGTGACTAAAAAAATACAGCACCATGGTAACTCAAGATATTTTTGCAGGAAATATACTGGTTTCATCTCTGTTTACAATATGTTTAAAAAAAGCATATTATGGATGTAATATATCCAACTACTTCCATATTAATTGCATTCTATTTCTGACAACGAAAAGGTTACAATTCTTTATGATCTAAAATCAAGATAATTTTCATACTGAAAATCAATCTGACTTTCAGTAGCCTAAGATGTTTAAAGCAGACAGGCCTACAGGATGATATCATTAAATATGGAATTCCTTGATGCTTATAGCATTTCCTCGGTTACTGCTATTAACCCAGGCATAGAAGTCAGAACTGTCTCCTCCAAAGAGCATCACTCACTCTGCCATTGCTACCAACGACGTGTCTGATTCAAAGGCTGGTAGTGGCGAGACAGCAAATGGCAGCTGCTCCATTGTCCACAAGTCCTATGGCACAAAACCACGAGCCATGGCATAAAGGGGTTAAATGCATGATGGCAGTGACAGGATTTTGGGGGGATATTAAAGCTCTCTGAAGCCTCGGCAGTTTATTGCTGAAGTGCAACAGTCCCATGTTTCATCCTATGGCTGCTTACAACACTGTGAGGTATTTGCTTGTATGGGAGTTCTTACTTCTACTCCACTTCCCTCCTTAAAACTACAGTGCAGTGTTGGCAAAAACAAAGGGCAATGACATTTTGTGGACCAAAGTCTCCTCAAAGATTCAGACACTAACATTCACTAAACAAATGTGAAAGGAAGATTTGCCTTATATGCTTTGATGCAGTAGAGTTTGATGGAAGAGATTTTATCTCCATTTTCCTTTGTTCTGTTCTCACTTAACAGGAAATCTTTATGCATTGGCAGCCAGACTTCACAGCTAAAAAAAAATAATACCTGCCTTGAAAATTTGAGTCTTTCATCTATTTTCTTTTAGTGCATATCAGTAAGCATTTCATCTGAGACACATCAGGATATACACTAAGCTCTTTAACACATTAAACCAATTGGATCAAGTCCTTTAAACGTGTTAACTTATGTCTGCCTTGCTCTTTCATTTTACATCATGATTTCCTCTTCGTTTATTATTGCCCTACAGCAGAATAAACTGCAACTAATTTTTTCTCTGGTCATTTTATATCCCCTTTTCCTTCATTCCCTTGCCACATTACGTATTTCCAGGAATCATACCCTGGATAAGCAAGCAGTATCTTAAAAACACAAACAGGAAAAAACCAACTATCAGTGACATTGCCACTGCTCCACTATCAAATGAAATTCATACCACTTGGTTTGCACTCCTTTTTTCCTTCCCAACAGCCGCTTCTATAGTTTTTTATATATTTACCAATTGCAGAATTTTTAGTAGCTATCTCTTCAACTCCTCAAAGTTTCCCATTCAGGTCCTAAATATTTTTTAATTAAGATTAAAGATCCTCCTATTCACATTATTTTCCACAATTACTTTTATATACATCCAGAATACTGTTAGTCAAGGCATTTCACCTCTCCTATCACTTTGGTTGTGTCCAGCTTACGCTTTTTCATATTTAGCTATTAACCTTTATTTAAACAAAGTACAACTAATCATTTTACTCATCCATGTAATATTATATTAACCCATATTAGCATTATAGGTGAAAGACATTAATTGTGTCATCAACTTTAGCATCAGTGTAGCATGCAAGACTTGAACTGGAAGCTGATATTTTTATTGATGTTGTTGTTGTTGCTGTTGTTATTATTATTATTCAACATTAGAAGAGGTCATAGAGCTGGCCTTCACAGTGAGCTAGGTCACACAATCTGAGTTATCTTTACTTCAGAGATGCATATTAAACATAGCCAAAATAACAAGGAAGAGGAGTCTCCAATCTGCCATGGCACAGACAAGCATTTCAGCAAATCAGAATCTACAGTTTCAACAGCCAGGAGAACCATCTGCAGGATTCCTGAAGTTATTTCAATAACTCTGTTTGGTAGCACCACAGCTGAGCGCAAACAGCCAGAGTAATTTTATTTAAGTGTTTTACATGAATCTTGGTGGACCTTTTCCACTCAAAAGCACTTGAAATAAGTAAAAGGAGGCAATTTCTTTACATACATTGGTTATAAGTTGGTCTATTTGTTGAAAGAGGGGAGTTGATGACAGGGCCATTATTGCTGTGACGTTTTACATATGTAACTCCTCCCAGAAGCTCTTCATCTCTTAGACTCCCTGCTAGCTTCAAACATGCTAGCTAAAGAAATTGGAATGGGCAGAAATCTCAAACCCCTAGAAACCAAAAAGGAATCCTAATGAAGAGAAACAGTGAGAAAATACACACAATGTATGGCCAACTTCAGACTTGACCACAACAACCCTATGCTCCACTGTGGCTCATCTGTAGCAGAGGAATAAATCTGAATCTCAGCTTCATTCCTGATTGAATCATTAAATTCTATGCCACTGGGATACAGGCTGCACGAGGCCAGATGACATAAAGCCTATGCTTGATACTTTTAAAATATTATTTGCTTCCAGGAATGACTTGCATCAATTTTTATTTCAGACCAGCATATATGACATAGAAACAAGTAGGGTTTTTTTTAACTACACACACACTTTATTTACATATTCACCTTTCCCTATGCTCAGTTCTTCAAGACCTCCCTTTCTATTGGAGTCCTAGATGTGACCAGGGACAAATCAATGGATTTTCTATTCCCATGGCCATACACAAAATAAAGAACTGAAAGGACAAGAAATTACCTGAATTTGTAACCTCTGTTTCTGTTTATCTAGCTTTCCTAGAAGTAGTAATAGAAACTTTAAGTTCAGCAAAAACACTAAAACACTGCTTCCTCCACAATACTTTTCCAATCCAGTGCAATCCATGGTAAGCAGTAACAAGCGAATTTGGGATTCTAATAGCCATTCCT
>NW_008240228.1:978788-993951 GCF_000691975.1 Corvus brachyrhynchos
ATGGACAGGTGTGGGTTGTATAAATGGCACTATGTGTCTGTGTTATTCAAACAGGAACATGTTACATGAATGCAAACTGAACATGGTGAAAAACAGGCAAAAAAGACAGGGAAAGAAGAGTAAATCTCTGAAAGAGAAATACATTATTAAAGGATATCTTTGTAATATATGCAAAGCTGTCTTTTTGACTAAGTTATTGACCAGGGAAAAAGGACTACAGGCCTCTGCTATTATAGTGTACTGCCAGCTTTCAGCTTTATATACTCACTTTTCCAGAGAGATTTGAATATCCTCGTCCTTTGCCATGTTTACCCTTTCTCCCCAGCATTTGACTGAATTTTAAAAGTCTAATACATTGAAATTCAGTGAATGAGATGGAATAAAAGTGTGCAGTGAATAATCAGCAGTGAATAACATCCAGCAAGCACTTGTGTATTTCTTTCCTACCGAGAAAAACGTCCTAAACAACATTTGATATATCTACCCCAAAGTTTTCCTTACAGGGACTGGCACTGCTGTTGACTGGGCATTTATTTATGATCAGTTGATACAGGCTCTGTGGGTTTCATAGCAGGAAAAGTGAAATTTATTACTCTTGCCACACTACACCATCCATCTTTTATGTATTATATAGTGCACTGATTTACAGCAGGTGTAGACTTGAAAACCTAAAAAATGAATATTTAATTATTATAATATTATATATGCCCATATTTTGTTGTAAGGAAAATGTACACATGTATTTTGCTGCACATGTTTTTCTAATAGGTCAGTATTTGCAGTGGTACCGCCTGCCCTGCTGCTGGTAGCAGACATTTATTTCTGCTTTACCTGGCATGGCTTCTGCCAATTCTTTCAAGTAAAAGAGGTTCCACTAAAAACAGGAAGACCAAGATGACATCTCATCAATGAGAAAAAAAATTGAATCTGATAAAAAAAGCGCCAGTTCCCTTGAATCAGAATTAGTCCATTCTCATACCTGTGCCTGGGAACCAAGCTGTAGTCTTACTTAAATTAGACCATTAGATTCAGAATATGAAT
Source organism: Corvus brachyrhynchos (assembly GCF_000691975.1). Lineage (NCBI taxonomy): Eukaryota > Metazoa > Chordata > Aves > Passeriformes > Corvidae > Corvus > Corvus brachyrhynchos. The sequence continues at coordinate 979,830 of NW_008240228.1, forward strand.
TTAACAAGTGAGTTCGCACAGAAATCTTTTTCAATAAGGAGCACTCAAAAAGAAGGACTTCCAAAATAAGTTTCTTACTAAGTTTTCCTTCATAATTAACCTGTAATGCAATATTGTGGTTGCTGACCTCAAAGGCAATGCGCATATATTTCTATTTATAAGCTAAATAACTATGACACACAAATAAATGCTTCAGCTTACACTCTAAACCTTGAAAGTACATAGTTCATCATATTAACTCTGCTTAATTCACTTGTGTTATCACACATCATTAAGATACATAAAACGTATGTAACAAAAGTGAGCAGACTAACACTTCACATACCAGATTTGATGTCAAGCATATAATGCCACAGCCAACCTAGCATTCTTTAGCATTGCTAATCTATAGCAATGAAATGAAGCATAAAGGAAGGGGGGAAAAGGGTGGAAAGGGGAAGAACACACAAAACCTCAAAAGAAAATAGCAATTCAGTTGTAAAATTTTCTATGAAACCATGAGTATTTATAAAAAGGCAAGGAAGGTTTTTTTTTTCACTTAGCTTCCAGTATCTCCTTTAAAAACTCTTCTGAAATATTAGACGTATTAAAAAAATAAACTGTGCATATAAAAGAATGAAAGACATGCAGCTTTTAAGATAAGCATGCTTTCAGTGCAAGCATCTGCACTCAGAAGAGCATTTACACAAATTAACATATTTTATCCACTGTAAGGACCATAAAGCATTTCCAATTCAGCATATAATTTTTATTTGAATTGGCATGACAAAATCTTTAAGTGAAGCACTAGTAGAAGATATAAGAAGCTGCAATGACCAAAGGCAACGGTGGATTTCCCTGCATAAAGAAATGAATAACTATCAAAAAAAGGTTTGGGTATTTGGAGCAAAGAGAAGATGTTATTCTCAAATTCACAGAATCGGTTTCTTGTTACTACGATGTTTTGAAGCAAATATAATCTCCTTCTGAGTGAAGACGGAGAAAAAGATTACATGATACAGTACAATCCCTTGTCTAGAAACATGGCAATTTTGTCATCAACACACAGATGAGAGATGTCATTACTCTTGGAAAAGAATTAGAAAGCTACTATACAGCTCTCAGGCACGGCGCCTCGCCTGGCAAACAAGGTGACTCCGCATTCAAAGCTCTATACCATTTGCAGATTAAGGTTTCTAACACTAGAGCTAGTTCCTTCATCTCCCAAAATTCAAATTGCAGTGCTTTGGTACATGCCACAGATAGAGTTGCTAGGGTACAGCACTCACAAAAGCAGTAACTGCTTCCAGCACTTTGCTTCATGGCTGCAAGGACTTGTCTGCCCTGATTAATTTTAAGTTAGTGATGGAAATACTAATAAGACTGAAACAGGAAAAGCAAATTTAGGGAGCTACATTGGCTCTTGCACTGCACTGTGATCTACTTCTCTGCAGTGAAGCTTTCAAAAGAGACTGTTACTTCTCAGGTACATGTAGGAAAAACACTAAACTGCCTCCTAAAGATACAGGACATTTAGTTGTATGTATAAAGCACCAATATAGTGGATAAGAAGTTACTTGTAAAGTTGTTTTTTGCACTTTACTAGCTCTTTGATGCTTATAAGACATCTTTCCAAGGTGGGTTCCATATCAGAAAAAGATATTTTATTTCAAATTAATGATTAAAGAAAACAGGCTTGGTTGAATACATAATGTCCGACATGTACTGCCATCCTCTAAAAGCACTTTTCCAATAACAAACTGTCTTTCGCCCATGCTTAAGGGTGGCGTTTATCCATCAGACACTTCACAAATATGCCTAAATGATCAACTTAGCTGTCCTTCCTCAGGAGAGAGGAGGGAGAGGCAGGTGTCCCTCCTTCATTCACATCTGCAGATTCCTAAACTGAGATCCCTCAGTTAAGCACCCAAAGACAGACAGCATGAATCTGGTCCTTAGCAGGACACAGCCTCCCCAGCAGACTCCACATCCTCACCTGAATACTCTTGTGGAATCAAGATTTTGTTTACCCAAGGCAGACTATGGCAGAGCTCTCTTTCACAGCCCTGTTTCTCACAGGGTTCTTAGTCACTCCAGACTTTTTTAGTAACACAGGTGCGTGTAATACAGCATATGCACAATAATCTGTCCGAAATCTGTAGCAAATTATTCTAATGTATATTACTTTCAGTGTATTTCATTGCTTCATGAGCACTACCATTTTACAGATTTAGAAATTATTTTAATTTACAAGCTGAGAGTCAAGATCCAAGTAAATGTAAAATCTGACCCAAAATAGGTGAAAATACTGAGAAGAAACTGCCATTACTAACACATTTGAATCCTCAAAACTAGAACCTCCACCTTGAACCTGAAGTCAGAAATGCACAGCCTGAACTAATGCATGAAATCATGGCAGCTGCACTGTCAAATAAAAATCTCACTGAAATATGTCTGAAACGATACCAGTAATTTGTTACCCTTGCTCAAACAATGTGTAGGAGAGAGAAGGCTCCCGGTGACTCAACGTGCAGGCGGACTGGCACTGTATTTACCTGTTGTCACTATATGGAACTCCAGAATAATATATGGATGAAATGCAGCTCATAAAAATATTCATATGATGAAATTTATGGCTTACATTAAAGCATGTTTAACTTGAAAAATGGCTGTGTAAAGCTCAACTGATCTGTTCCCTGTGTATATTCACAGTCATATCTGTTTGCTTTGGGGCTGCATGTTTAAATTTATTTCCACTTGTGCATATCCAAACTGTGTGCATGTCCCAAACAGCTGAAACTTTTTCTCTTCTTTGGTTGTCTTTGGGTTTTTTTCCAATTTAAAAACTACAGGCAGGTACTACATTTAAAACAGAGCCTGATACAATTCAATCTTCTGGACCACAGACATCACGAAACCCTGAAATGGGAAGTGCAGAATTCCTGTCCCCTCCTCTCTTGCAAAGCCAAGGCAGGAAGGATGGGTGAGCATCACAGCTGCTGGTGGAAGTAACCAGCCCTGCAAAGCCCATCTTGCCATGGATTGCACCCAAGCACAGGTTCCCATATTTTTTTAACACTCCGTTCACATGGGAAGAGGAGACACAATTACCCACTGTCCACAACACAGCTGTCTGGGACCATGGAGGAGAACATGTCTAACATCCAGCCCTCCTTGCCCACCTCAAAGGCTGCTGGGGGCCGGAGGCAGCCTGGGGAGGTTTGGCCACATGAATCGACCTGTGCGGGCAGAGCCAGCAGCTCCTGCTTGGGCAGCCCAGCCTCAAGCTCCAACCAGAAGGCTGCTCCACAGATGCCAGTGTAGATTACATAGGTCTTCTTATTTACACCTCTATTAGCATAACTAACAAGGAGTAAGCAGGATTGTCTTCCAGGAGTAAGCAGGATTCTCTTCCAGTCCATATGTAAAACAAGTATTTCCTTTAAGTCTTTTATACTGTAGATAAAGAGTGAAAAATCTTTCACATGCTGTTAAGCTTCTCCATTTTCCAGCAGCAACACCACTTTCTTCTTTGGGGAACAGTAGAAATATAATACTTCTCAATACTTCGCAATGTAACATTCCTACATTCCTATTCTGTGATCTTTTCTGTAGTATCTAAATTTGTAGTATACTGAGGTAAAATGAATACGAAACTTCCTCATGCAATCCTCCTGGTCTTCAAACAACACACCACAATCACAACATGACAGAGTACATCCCAAATTCCTTGCCAACAGACTTTTTGAAGCAACTAGAAGTGAAACACCTATGGACAGTGCTACTCTTTGGATATATTCCAATGTATATGGGAAAATGAAAAATGATAATTTTAAAAATGCTGATGGGGTAGTAACAGAACAAGATGGTTTGCAAACTGGACTTCTACTTGAAAGGACAGAACTGAACCACAAGGTCCTCAGTACAGAATTCTTTTCCCTTTGTTTCACTCACAAATACAGGTCACTCTTACGGAAGTAATCCTTCAAAGACAGAAGTACAATTTCCAATACATACACATCAATTCATGCCACGGTGCAATTTGTGTTACTCAGGTAACAGTTGATATTTTTATATATAGATATATGTCTCTAAACTTGAGTACATTTTCTTTTTCTTTTCACTTTGTTTTGAGACAAAGCCCACCAACAACCTGAAAACCAAACCTGCATGTGCAGAGGAGGGCAAGCATTCAGGGAGACTTGGGAGCAACCAGATGACTTCTCAAAACTGTTGTGTATGTAGATGCGACTTTTTGCAATTTAATTCCTATTGCTATGTGTTACATGAATAGCACGTACAACCGTTTCAAAATCAGCATCTATTCCTAATTCCATGACATCCAGCTAGCTAAAGAGCAGTCCCAGTGACCTGCCACTTACAGAATGAGCATTCCTCAGAGACAGACGCATTTAATAGGGGGTGGTGAAAGACATAATTCAGATGAGACTTTGGGACTGAGAACCAACCTCTTCTTAAATCTTTTCTGAACCATCTTTTATTGCTCAGTTGAAAGGAATTTGCAGTGCAAAACGATAAGAAATACAAACCACCTTCTTAATCCATATGCCAAAACATTTACTTTTCTTTTTAATGCCACTTTAATTCCTGGTAAAATTCCAAACCAAGGGTTTATATTTCATGATATTGTCAACTTTGCATAAAACTACTGGTACTACTCATGACTTATACAGCCTCAGGGAGACTATTGATTTTTTCCCCTTCATAAATCTGAAAATGCTCTGTCTCTTCCCCGTGGACCCATTATATTTATTGGTATCTATCCCAAAACAACTGCTCAAGGTTATAGCTATAAAAAAGTACTTGGGGTTCTAATTCACTATACAGAGGCTAGAGAAGTCCATAGATTTGGGCTCAGAACCCAAATTTTGCCCTGACTACAAAGGATAGTTGGGTTTTTTTATTGTGCATCATGACCACAAGATAAACCTTTTTCTTCGGACAGAGCATATACCCTCATTGATGGAATACTAAGCAAATTTAAAGGAATTTAAAAAGTGACACATGACCTTCTTTATGCAGCAAAGATCAGACAGTAACAGTTAACAATAAATATCAGTGTAAATATTTATTGCGTAAGTATTTCCCTAAAACCCAAACTTCCTTATGGACTAGCTAAAATAAAGACATCCTGGCCCCCAAGAGTAGATGACCAACTTCTGAAAACCATTTGAATGTCTGACATCTCAGATGGAAATAAATATGTGGAGACGTGGTCAAGATGAAAAAGAAGATTTAGCTCTTCGGGTCTTTTAAATACAGTATGCTGTAATGACTGATTATGTTCTATTGCTTTAATTGGCGTTTGAATCTTCAAAGACAACTTTGCATCAACTTTTAAACTACTTTAGGAAGGAAGAAGGCATCATGCAATAATTTTCTACTCACTACACCTGTACTGAGTCCAAATGAAGATTTGCATGTGAATTTTTTTAAACTACACTAAGCCACATATCCTATGCTGTAATGATCTTCCAAGAGAGTCTGTGCCTGTGGGATGTTCTCTCAACACAAGAAAACTGCTGCCAATATAGATGAAGGCGTTTTAAAGTGAGCCATGGGACTACTTAAGAACTTATCCGTGGCCACCCGTGGAGCAGGTGTTAGAAATATGTGGAAGAGCATCAGCGTAATGATTTTGATTTATTTCCCTGTTATTAGTATGGACCTGAAAAGTGGGAGTACCACCAACCTTACCACATTCCCTGTTCCACAAAGCAGCTGTGCACCATGCTGCAAGGAAAAGAACGTCGCCTCCAAAATCAGCAGTAACAGCAAAGCCATTTAGTTTAAAGACATGTAAAAATATAGTCATCACAATAAAAACTGTAGCCTTTGCCAATGGATTTCACTAAGTGGTATCTGAGATACCACAATTTTGATTACATTTAGAACAAAAGCATATGCCTAGTGTGCAGTTAAAGGACACAAATGCTGACTATATATTGCTTTTCACTGTACTTTAATAAATTAAACACAGAAATTGCAGTATGTTATCCATATTCTACATGAAAATACCTACAGCATAATTTATACCTGGCAGCTGACCAGCTGGCAAGTAGGCCTAGGCTTTGCATATCACATGAATACATAGTCTTTCATTTGTAATCTAGCTTTCATAAAATGAGCAGTAGCAAATTTTCAAGTCTTCAAATTCTATGCTGAACCAACCCACGCCACTATAAAACCTTGTATCCCCAGAGTATGACCTGCTCCAGAAAAAAAGGGTTTTACTCTAGATCATTTTACAGTGTCAGCTTTTATAAACATATTTGGTAAATATGTATCAATGCACACACTTCTGGTTTTGATATAAACCTTTGATAGAAGAAAACTTCCAACAACAACCCAAAAATGAGGGATATTTCCAACAACTGAGAGTACCAGACATTAATACTGTGGATTTACATGATTTCATGATAGCTGGTAATTTCTGTAATAGTGGTATTTCATAGCATTACTCTTTTCCTTTACTCTTCCCAATATTAAAGTTATTATCACCCAATTATTGTAGCATGAAAATTGTAAAAAATCTTTCCTGCGTTCAAGTAATATTTAACAAATTCAAAATGGGAAAAAATGTTCCATATGTATGTTGCAACAATGGTACGTGGAATTCGTCATAGACACACAGTAATGACAGAAACTGTAGCTTTCAGAAATTAACTGCTAATGCGTTATCATTAAAATAGGTTGCATTTACAACTTAAAAACTCATTGTTATGGTAGGAAAAATTCTTAGCCTACAATCATAGAACAACTGAACTTCCTAAAATTTATACACTATATTTTGATCTAAAATATATTTTGAGAATTGGTTTTTCTGTGACAATCTATGATGGGAAAATGTGGAATGTAAATTTACAGATAATTAAAGTATTTTGATATTTAACATTAAACTGTCTACATAAATTACTGAGGCTGAGGATAGGGAGGAAACACAGAGAGAAACCAGGCTTGTTTCAGGATTCAACTGACTTCAAAGTAAATAAAAACACCCCTGACAAGCACAAAACATAATAAAATGCACCTTTTTTCTTTTCTAACAGAATTCATTATTAAATAAAACCTCTGCAGGGGAAAGTGACAATGGTGCCTATTAAAGAAGGCCTGGAAAGCACCACATGCTCTGTGCTGCAGCTTTTTCCTTGGCTATTAGAGGCAATGACACATTTACTCAAACACTGAGCTGATGGGATGTCCCGGGCAGTGCCAGCCCTTCACGTCACCTTCAGGGACGACAGGGTGTGATTTGGAACCTGCCTTTGGCTGTCCAAGAAATAACCACACAAACAGAAAAAGTGCCAAGATAAAAATGATGACATATTTGGTGTTATCTCGGTATCAACATGCCAGTGAATGTGACATGACTCACTTGGTCCTTACAGCCTGGTTTGTCCCAGTACAACTCCCTTGCTGCTTCCCTTTTTTTCTTCTGAGCACAAAGAGAAAAATGATGTCCATAACCTTCCATGATTTACCATGTTTCCTATGAGCCTATCCTCCACTCACCCTAAAAGAAAAAGCAAATTATACAGAACTCCACATTAAAATTTTTACATATATCTGTACAGCAAAATGAACATGTGATTTAGCATTTTCGGGACTTATTTTAAGTGTTAGATAAGTTGTAGTACTCTTTCTATTCGTCTGCTAAGCAATGAAACAGAAATGAGCAGTGGGGCTAACTATGAATCTCTCTTTTGAAATCACACTCACCGAAAGAAATATGACATTCCCAATTAGAAATACGTAAAATTTCAAAAAGAATCATCTACAGAAGTTGTATTTGCTTGATACTTACTAACTCTTCTTTTCAACTGCAAAGACAGAGACTCTCTCCCCACTCTCTAAGGATAGTTACGGCTCTGAGCAACAAACACCACTATACTCTACCCTTTTTCCAGGGAATACGAGCCTGTGTAACACTGCTGGGGAAAGGATTCCGCTACATCGTGTTTAGATCACTAAGAAATTGTCACTGCTGTAAGGAACTGCCCCAAGAGGCCAAGAAGTGAGTCATGACACTGTGATTTTGCATTGATTTTATAGAGAGAATGTCTGAACACTGTAACAGTGAGTGGTGTGTTCATTTCCTCAAGCCAAGACCAAAAGAAATGGGTTAGTTGTTGAAAGCAATTAACCGTAAAAGATAACTTGAAAATGGTATTTTAAAACAAGATGTGTGAAGAGAAACAGATGATTTTTAGCAAAGACAGCAATTATTATGAAGTGCCTTGAATGGCACATATAAAGTTATTTCACTTTCACCTACACAGAGGTTGCCTTTCCAGAGGTATCTCACCAAATTACATTTCCTACTCTCCTGCCTCTGTTTACTGCATTTTCAAAAGAATGCATATGAGTACCATACAAACAGCAGCAGGAAATAAAATCTGGTTTTAATGGGAACTACTTAAATAAAGTTTAAAAATAAAGTACTTATTTTCAAAACTAGATTGCTTAATTTTTTAAGGGCTTTGGCTCTGCAATGTACAAGGGTACTCTAAGATGCAGATACCCAAACCCCTGATTCACTTTAAAAATTAGTGCTCTCTTAGAAGTATGAATTGCTCCATCTGGAAGTGATTAGGGTTCCAAGGATGTGCAGCATTAAGTAATTTAACTTGCTGAAGTGCTTCTTTTTTAATAAGCTCTTCAATTTAAAAATAAGAATAGTTTAAAAAGCCCCCACCTTCTTCCTAGTACAGCTGTTTGAATCACATGAACCACTTTATCCACTTAATATCCTGAAAAAGGTGGGGAAGGCATTACTTGGGGCCAACAATAACAACTGTACTAGCAACAAACTGGAGGTACACTGCAGAGAAAAAAAAAAGTCAAATACTTGACCTCAAATGTTTGTCTGCGATAGCCACCAGGCTATCCCTTAGCTACTACCATTGTTTATCTCCTGCTAGGAGCTCCTTCCATATCTGTCTTTGAAATTTTTTCATGAAAATTTCTTAAGATGTTTTCATGGCATTTAACAGAGGGGAAGTTAAAAGTTGGCATTTGACAATGGTAATTTCAGCATTTTTCAGGTTAAAATCCCTATGTAATTTTGAAGGGTTGAAAAGTTAAAGTGGGAAATGTTAATTGCTCTGGGGAACATGAAAATTAAAATATATTTCTAACTTGAATGAACTGACATGCATCATCAGTTGTATTTTCAATTAAGGTTCTGCAATGTTGATTAATTCACTCATTTGAAAACAATTTACATACAAGATGGTCAGGGAAGTGGAATGTTGCCCTGGGGAAACTCAAGAGAAGAGTCAGGGATCAAAGTCTGAAAGCAAATTGACGTATTTGAGGAGCTTTCAATAGCATGATAGTAGTGGTTGAAGATCAGAGCAGGGAGATGAATGCTTTTTGCTTAGATGATGATTACTGCCATCACTGAAAATTTAAGGCTTCAGATTTTTCATAAAGACACAGACGTGTACTTCATATTATTAAGAAAATTCCAGCTGTCAGTTTAAGGAAATATCTGAATACTGACACGGAAATCAGCTTTAAAATTTGCATTTAGGAATGTGTAAGCATGTGGACAGGCTTTAATGTCATGAAACTATTTCCTTGTTACAACCTTTGCCAGCAGACTCCAGAAAAGCCTTGACTTTCCCTCTATACCTGGCTGCTTAGATTAACCAGGAAAATTAATGAGAAATTAACCTATTTGTAAAGTAATTTAGAGAGAAATATTACCAATAGTTGCCACTGTATTTCAATGGGATGCCCCAAGTTAGATTTCAATTTGCTATGTTTAAATTGCAAAAACAATTCAAATTGCAATCAACTGTGTGGTCTCTTTGAACTGTATAGAAAAATTGGAGATGCAGCATCTGAGGAAATTATTGTAGGTAACATTTTAAAAGCAATTCAACCATTTATAAAATTTACTCACAATGCTGACACACCATGCCAAGACTGTTGGTTTCACACTTCCCACATAAGGAAATGTTTAGTGAAGTAAAAAGCACATATCACGTATAAGCTAAATCTATGTCAACCAGAAACAAAAAATTCAGTAAAAATCAGTTTGAACTTGGAGACAAAGTAGGAAATATGAAACTACGTGCTTTCTTTTAATCCATTTCATAATGAACAGTTAGAAGTGCCTTTCACCAGCTGTTGCTGGAAAGCTGTCAGTTCATTTTTAAATAGAGATGTCAAAGGTCTGCAAACCTGTTATTGAACAAGACTGAAAAGCATATGACTGTGAACAATTGAAAATGACTGGGGTGATGAGGTTAGGTGCAGGGACACATGATTTTAGTCAACCTTTTGGCTTGCCATGTTCTTTGAAACTCAGTTCTCTGGAGCTTTCAAGGCTCTACTGTTACCCAAGAGATATATAAATTCAGAACCACAAAGCATACCTCAGCCTCGCTGCTCTAGAGGCTCCTAATGAGTTGAAAATGAGAATGTCAGCACAGATGAACTTTTAGAAGTGAAAACTTATGCTACATATCTCTGGAGGTGAAAAGCAGATCTAAGTCTAAGCTCAAAAGCAACACACTTCTGCCCTAATAATACGTGCTGCAAACAGAAAGCATCCCTGTAAAATACCATCCCTTTTGTGCTGGATACATAAAAACATGTTTAAAACTCTCAGTCTTTATGGTGAAAAATACAATTCTTTATTGCTTAAGTAATTTTTCCTATGATGGTATGAAGATACATGCTTTTATTAATGTAATTGTGTAACCAACTTTGATATGGACATTCTAAGCAGGAAGACGCATTCGTGTAAAAGTTCCACCTGTGCAAATGTACAACACAGGAAGAAAAATTTCGTTATTTTGGTCAGACTTCTAATGCCACAAAAGACTGTCCTTGTGCAAAACTGAGCATCCAGCCTGGATAATATATTAAAGTATATCAACAGGTCCTCTCTACATGAGAAATCAATAATGCTGTGTGCAATCACTAACTGAAACCAAGGGTAAGCTGCCCCCACCTACCACATTTAGCAATGGCATCAAAGGCTCAATAATGCAAAAAGTGTGGAGCACGTGCTCCCTTTTGCAGTGGGGAAAAAAAAGATGATGAAAAAGACAAATGTAAATAAAAAGGGCAAAAAAAGTAACTGCATACCTGGGTATAAACCCTAGCTAAGGCAATGAAACATGGCTACATTATCCATTTTGATAATCCTATTGTCAGGTTATTTATTCTCGAGGAGAAAGTTAAAGCCTATTTAACTAACTCTAATAAAGAGTTAAAGCCTATTTAACAAAAAGCCTGTGTAACTGGATGACTATAAGGATCCTTCTGTTAAAATATCAGAAACATCCAACTACTTGAAGAGCATACACACGACACAAGTCTTATTAGGCAATGAAAAGAATATGTCCTTTTCCCTTCAGCAGGCCTATTTATATGCCTAAAATTAAACACATGCCTAATAATTAAGCATGATTAGGTTCCAATTACTTCGTTTTTGCTTCTTTAGTGCTTTTTTCATTTCATTCTAGCTGCATCAAAATGTGAAAACCAGAGATGTGAATGGCTGAGATTGACTGCCATCCATTTCAGACACATTTCAGCCCACCCTGAAAAATGTAAGCTTTCTGTCATAAGCTGTCAGTAAAACTCATGCTTCCAAACAAAGGTTCTGAGAACAGAGCTTACATGGCACCTTTGGATTTTACATTTTGTTTGACATCTACCATTTGCGAGAAATCGCATTTTATAATCGCTTTCCATCCTGCCTGTCCCCATCACCACCACCCCCACCAAACATAATTGCTTTTACTATAAATATCTGACAGTGCTACTGAAAGTAATAGAGTGAGATTTAGAAAACTCTTGTTGACTGCCTGATAGATTTCTCAGAATCACAGAATGGTTCGGGATGGAAGGGACCTTACAAATCATCTTGTTCCAACCCCCTGCCATGGGCAGGGGCATCTTTCACTACACCAGGTTGCTCAGAGCTCCATCCAACCTGGCCTTGAACACTCCCAGGGATGGGGAGTCCACAACCTGTCTGGGCAATCATCTGAATCACCCTCAAAGAGAAGAATTTCTTCTGATACCCAATCTAACCCTACCCTGTGTCAGTTTAAAGCCATTCCCCTCTTGTCATGTAAGTGCAAATCTTCTAGTGTTAGCGTTAAGTAGTTTCTTTTCTACCAAATCAAAAAAAAAAAAAAAAAAAAAAAAAAAAAAGGAAGGAATAAATAATTTTTTTGCAAGTGGAGAGCACAGTATGGCCAGGAAAAAAAACACTTTTTGTACTTACAGCATATATGAAAAGTTAGCTTATTCCATCAGGCAGCACACTACATACCTACAAGTTTCATCTCAGAAATTCAATATTAATGTCCTTTTTTATTCATTCCTTACTTGAACATATCCTAAATTTTGTAGGTGCAGAATATTTACTAAGCAAAGGAGAAAGAATCAGGTTTGCCCAGGTAAATCCCATTATTTTCTGACTCAAATAGACACTGAAGTAGGAAATAACTGAGATGACGCACTGTATTAGCTGCTGTGAAAACAACTGTCGATGAATACTCAATTTACTGAGTGGACATTAGAAGTGTTCCAGAACTGCCAATAATAACAACAGAGTGGCAAGCCATGACAGCAGACAAGCAAACCAATCGATCTAAAATGGCAGACACAGAAAGCAATCTAGTATTAAAAAGGAACTTGAGTAAATCAAATAGATTTTATTTAGAAGATAAAGGTGATTCCAACACAGTTATCATTTACAGGTATAATTCAGATTAGATGTGTTATTCAAGGCACCAAACACCTTCCAAATTAAAATTGCAGGTCTGTCTCACTACAGAAATCATTCTGGTCAAGTTAAAAAAGATGAGGATCTAAGTAATGTTTTGTGCTACTCTTACCACTCAAGTGGATCTGTAAACTGAGAACAAATCTAGGGAAGAGCTATTATGAAGACACAACCTTAGAGAGCAAATCAGAAGGCTTTTTCAAAACTGTTTTTTATATATTTCCGCATGGAGCAAAAGGCCTGGGTTTCAAGGTAGCTGTTCACAAACAGCCAAAACCTGTCCCTTCGGCCTTTTGCAAAATTTCACCTATGTAAAACATATTTTGCTAAATTCAGTGAAGAATGGATCCCAGCCAGAAGGTCCCACCTTATCCCCAGGATCCTGGGAAATCATGAAGTCCTGAAGCAGCACTAGGACTGATGCATATCTAGTGATTTCTCACAGGATTACACAAAGAGCATAAAGAGAAGGAAACACAATTTCACAATCAGTGTCAAAGTTCAGGAACAGATCATAGCAACCACAGCCCGAGGAAACACCACCCTTCCAGCAGTACCCCTAAGTGGAAGTGACCCCCTTCCCCCAGGCTATCCCTTCACAGCCCAGACCTTGTTCCCTGCCTGGTATCCACACCCTGCCCGAGCAGCATCCTCCAATAGACTCGTGTGCTCCCAGATCATCCAACGCAGTGACTTACAGGAGGAACTAGCCCAGACGTGACAGTAACTTGCCTCTGAAGCACAAAGGACAGCTTGTACCTCTCAGAGCTGCCATTTCCTAACATCAAGAAGTGATTAATCTAAACTGACTTCCATCATGCAGTGAACAGTTTGCCAACAGTTACCACATAATATTATGTTAGAAATTATACATGTTCACTACACTGGAGATGTGCCTAAGGCATTAACTGTAAATGGTATTTTTCAGCAGGAAAAAATGTGGGCATGCACAGTGGAGCAAGAAAAGCCCTGACAGTCATGGATTGCACAACGGTTTCCATAAACAGAATTTTCTGTTGAGAGCTTTTCCCCCTGCTGTACTAAAGTTTTCCATGTTTGGCCTTGAAAAAAAGCAGAATTGCTCTAAATACTTCAGGACTGAAAGAACTGCGCCCATCTCAAATCCATCACCAGGGAGAGAAACAGGAGCCTGATTTCACTGCGTTTGTTCTCATCCCAGATTTACTTCAACACATGGTAATTTCCCCATTTTCATTTTTAATTTTTGATTCTTCCATTCTGAAAATATTAACTGAAGTAAGGTTTATGCAGACGGATAAACATATCTGAGCAGCAGGAAGCCCTGTCAATGCTTGGAATCAGCTGGCACATCTGGAGATGGAGGGCTCATCAACTGAACATCAC
>NW_008240228.1:994012-1029087 GCF_000691975.1 Corvus brachyrhynchos
GCCTAGAAAAGCACAGAAAATCTGTAGTAGGCATTAAACTTCATGTTACACAGATGTGCTAGGGAGAATAGAAGAGCAGCAGCAGCAAAATAAGTATGTAAAGATCATGGTAATCAGTCTAAAGCATTATTAGCTAAATTTAGTGTGCTGGATGAAATTCATTCATGGAACCAATTCCTGCCCTACCTATTGCCTAAGCTGTCATTTCCTCAGGTAATGCATAAACCCTATGATGGCATTTTAAGCAGTGTGATTTCACACTGAAGCATTTCCAGAAGTCCTGTGAAGTATGAAGATCTATTGGGCTGTTTCAATTTGTTATGTTTCTGTTCTCCAGAAAAGGCTCATGACATATGGGAGATAAGCCCCAAGCAAGGGAAAGTATCAGTTGCATGCACAGAATAAAGTTTTCCCTTTACAATCTGACATTATCTGCTTAGGATGAAATACAATCTATGCTATAATCTCTTTTAAGCATTAGGAAAACAAAAGCCCAAGCACACACATTAAATTGCTATCAAGAGGAAAATCCATATTATACAGGTGACAGGTTTTTCTAACAAAGCATTTAAAAGAGAAAAATAAGGGAAGTACCACTGCCTGCCTCCAAATACTTGCAGAAAAGGTTAAGGAATATAATAGGCAAAAGAGGAGGAAATATTAGCACACAACAGCATAAACTAAGGTGCAAATTGTGTTAATTAGTGCATTATAATGACTTCTGACAGTTTCACATAATGCCTTTTCATCAGCATACTGTTTCAGATACGCATTCTCTGCTTCCCACATTAAAACCAGCTTCACCTACAGATTTTTCACCTATTGCTTCAGTATTTGGTTTAAGACCTATGTCTTCCAAGAAAATAGTTTTATTTTCCTGAAGTTACTTACTGATTCCTTCAAGAAATATAAGGGAAAACATTCCTCTGCTTTGTGAAAGCATAAAAGGAAAAGGGAGGGAAATACCATAATGTAGTCTCTCCCTTGTTATCTCTGATACCACAATCCTCCATGCTGCACAACATGCTTGGTTAGAAGCAAATCATGCAGCTCAGAGGTGAAGCGCACTGGAACAGACACCTTGAATCTGGACTAACTTTCCCCAAATACTGAATTAATGATCACAGAATGACAGAAATGCAGAACTGGAAGAAGGCACCCAGAAAGATCCCAGAGTCCAACTCCTGGCCCTACAAAGGACCATGAAACAGTCCTTTTTTTTTTTCCAACCATCTACTAAACATGGAACCAAGCATTAAGATGTCTGGAAGTCTGATCTAGTAACAACTAAAAGATTAAGTTTGATATTTTATTACTAGCAATCAGATAGGGAAATATGTACCTCCTGATTTATTGTGTTAAACTTGTGCCTTGAGGAATCACAATTAAGAAAATCCAAAATGAATGCACAGCTAGGTCTAAATCCTTTCCAAACTTTAAAATGCTGGATTCATTCATTATTGCTAAGGAAATGAGGCACAAAGAAGACAGAAGACTGCCTTGCTCCTCTGCTTGCAAGACCAAGCAGGGCACCATGATGTCAAGCACAAAGGCTGCATTCTGCAGGCAGAGCGTGAATGGATTAAAGGAACACAACTCCACGGCAGATCCTTACAGCTACACACGGGAGCAGGCTCTGACAGCAGACCTGGGCCATGATGAATGGGTCTCCTCCTACACACGCCTCTGAGCTCACTCTGGGGAGAGGCAGCCGCAGGAGGACGGTGATTGCCCCCAGGAAACAATCTTTCCCTTCCCAAGCTGCACGGGACACACCCTATCTCCAGTCATGGTATGGCCGGAAGAATTTTTTCCATAGACCAGTCTGTTCCAACAAGTCTGGTACATTCTTCCTCCATCTACTGTAGAAAGGTGCCAGGAAACCTGTAAAGCAAGTTGGGAATTTTAGCAGTGGCTTTGCTACTCCACTAGCAGCTCCAGAGGTGCCCAGAGCCTGACAGGATTTGGTGTTCAGGGCACGGCCAGAGCAGTCACACAGGGTAAACGATCTTGGTCATTTAATGACAGTTTACTGTAGTCACCTTCAATATACCCACACTGTCAACCACTTCTCCGCTCATTTTATGAAACAGTCACATAGTAAGGAAGCTCCTGACACAGAGCCACAAAATAGAAACTCCTCCTTGGAATTTTCGTGCAGCAACTCATCACCCAATTATTCCTCTTCCTTTCTCATCACACTGAATTTTAACAAGGAAAATGGCAGGGAGCTAAGAGGCCTTTTGGCCTAAATCCTGTATTTGGTCAAAGTTCTAATTCCTCTTCTCCTCAAAGTTCTAAATTCCTCTTCTCCTCTGTTCCCTCCCCTCCGTAACATAATACTTTAAGACTTTAATTTAAGTTTGTACAGCCAGGGTGACACTTCCAGGCAATGCAAATGCATACTTGGAGATTTGACAGCAGCATCTTCCATCAAGCAGTGCACCCCATAAAGTAGCTGCAACCTTTTCTTAAGGCATTTGGATGCTTGCAGCAATCAGACTGCTGGAATGAATTTTCAACCCCAGGCACATTTCAAGCAAAAGTCTTCAGGCTACCCAGTGCCTTTTTGATTTTTTTTTTAATCTGAAGAATTATTTAATGGCCAGACTTTCCCATGTGCCTAGTACCCATGCACTCATTCTGCAATCTCTCTGAAAAGGCTCCTAGTAAGATCTTAAACCAGCACAGGAGTGGTTAGAATTAGTACGTATTAACAGACTCAGCAATGAAATTTTAAGCTCCTGAAGCTTATTATTTTCATCCCCAAAATCTATTCATGTAAGTGCAGTCACCTTTTAATTCAGAGCAGAAGATTTGAGATTTAAATGTAGGTTCACATGAAGTGAGTTTAGCACACAAAAACTGACAGGAGTTGGAATACAGCTCTTTTGTGAACTGAAGAAAAAGAAATGAAAGAATAGAAGCAGCAAACAAATTACAAGACCTGTCAACCTTGTTAAATATTATGTTGAGAGCAGTAGGAATGAATGGAGACTCCCCACTTCTATGCCTATTACAAACAAATGAAAATATATGCATGGTTTTGAATAAGGTATTTAGGAAGTGACAGATAAGTCTTAGGAAGGCACATTTGCTTTCCCTGCTGAGAAAATAACATATCTCAATAACACCACTTCCTTTCAAATTCCTCGGGACAACAAATCACAGAGGGCAATTTTAATTTATTTTGACTGTTTACTCTGTGTTGACAATCTGAATTGGTAACTTCTGATATTCTGCTGCAGGAAGCAGTCTGAAACATGACAGCTCGGGCTGCAAAGAATTAATACCTTCAAAATTATACATCTCTTAACAAACTTTCTTCCCAGCTATTCTAGCCTTAATTTCAGCATTCCAGCTTTGCATTTCTTTTGTTCAGAAGGACATCCCAGAATGTTATTCTTTCCATTGTTTTGGAATTACATACATGCATTAACCATGCCTGGGAAAGCCCAGAAAAAATGAGAAGAAAAAAAATTGTAAAATTATTTTACTGTCAAGAAACTGCTGTCCTCCAGAAAGATCTGTGCTCATTTATGTATTCGAGAAATTCCTTCTTTTTAGATTTCCCTTGTTTGAAGAACACGACCATATGCTACATGAATATACACACTCAGTGCTACCCACAATATGGAAACAGATTTACACAGCCAGCACATTTAACTCTACAGCAACCATTTTAACAGAAAGGGCACAAGCCAAGGTAAGAAAACCAATCTCTGATGCATAAATTTGGATTGTGACACTGCCACAACCTAACCAATTGTTGTTAGATGTCACAGGAAAACTTGAAAACTACATTAAGCTCCCCAAAAGGCTTTACAAGCAAAAATTCTCCGCCACCACTTTGTTCAGATTGCTGAAATGACAACTTCAACAGAGGGCAAACTGAACTTTTTCTCATAGAAATTCTCAAACAGCAAGCACCATTCCTCCTCTCAAGCAAGAAACTACTTTTTTTTTTTTTTAATTGTTCCATTCCCTTCTCTAAGTAGAAAAAGTACACCCTACTATTAGCTTGCGATTGTCAAGTAATCTGAAACATATAGGGATGTAAAATTAAAGCTCGCACAAAACTGACAGAAGCTTCAAAATTCATTCCACATCACTTGATGATTCCTACTTCACTAAGTTTTATTGTTCTCTGGTCTAGTTAATCTTCTGATATGTAACAATTATTGTTCCAAGTATTTTGAAGGCTTTTACATTAGGGTAGAAAAAAGATTGATGCCAAAACTCCTCTCTTACAAAGATAAAATGCAAATGCTCTACAGAAAGTGAAAAGAGCTCCTCAGGGAATTGTTAGGAACTGGGCAAAAGAGCAATGCAAACATTTCGTTAGTCAAGTAGAAACTTGAAGGAAGAGAACCAGGAGCGCTTGTGAGAACAGCACAGCTCTGCCAGCACAGGCAGCACCAGAGACATCACTGACCTTGCATGCGCATGGAACGTCAATAAAGTAAAAAGAAATAGATAAAAATCTGTGCCTATAGAGTATATGCCATTTTTATTCCTTAAAGGATTTAATAAATTCCACAAGTCCCCAGGAACATAAAGATAAGCTACCTGCTTATGAAGGGCAAAGCGCTATCAGTTTTCAAACCAACTCCACTGAGTTAAGGAAGGACTTCAGAGAGAAATGGCATTTAATAACATCTCTCACTGCTCCTAAAACACAGAGCTGCTACCTAAATGGGAGCCATAATTTAACCTTCTTTGCTGCAGAACATTGTTCTCAAGAAAACATTTCAAAATGAAGAAGGAAAACCAATTTACTTGTCTCTTTCTCAGCCGGTTTTTTAGGACTCAATTCTCCATACAGTACAATTATGTTCTGAATGCATTAAGTATGACAGATACTCAGGAAAAAAACAGCAGTTTATATTAATGATCCACCTTAATTTCTTTGATTTTCAAAATTTTTAATAAAAGAAAATATGAAAATGTTAAGGGTGTTCAGGAAGAGGAAATTAGAAAGATAAATATAACACAGCCTCTTTAATCCAAACATTTTCTTTAAAATAAATTCCACTTCCAAGCTTCATTTACAATCTCATTTGCACAGAGCTGCCATTCCTGATTAGCCCGAATGAACTCCCTAAACATGAAGGTGAAATCTCCCAGACAGTAATATAGCAGGAGATTAGAACACCTGCAGACATCCAGTGTGGAACAAGAGACTTCCTTTTTACTTGGAATTACCCTCAAATGAATACCTTCAAACATAAATGTACAAAAGAAGGGATCTCACAATCCGTGGTTAAACAGAAACCTTGCCTTTTAAAGCTAAAGAAATGCATTCTGTTTGAGGCCAAAAGCTAAGAAACAAAGAAGTCTCTCTAGCTTTACAAAACAATGATCCTTTAAAAAGGGAGAAAAGCATGATTTTTACCAAAGTCTCAAGATACTTTTAATAGGAACTAGCCATGAGTGATGTCACAGTAGGCAAGATAAAAAAATATTTGCCCAACTCACCAATGGAACACGTAATTCCCCATGAAAACCTAAAACACAACCATCTAGAAAGCCACAATTTCTTCAAAAAAACCCAAACAACTGATAGTTTAAAAGATTCTATGTATATTGTGAGACTGATTGCAAATGAAAACTCGGGTCATGAAAGTAAGAAATAAGGTAAGAAAGAAAGTAATAAAGAATGATTTTCACACCCAGCAAATCATCACATGCCATCTCTTCCAGTTGATTATGGCATTTATTTGGTCAAGTATTCACAAGTTAAAACTCCATATGTTTAATCATAGTCTGGCCTGCTATAAAGCATTATGTCTTAAGTCTTTATTTGATCAGAAGGCAAGCTTAGACTAGTTCTTGCAACTTTGAGAAATTGCAGTCAACCATTTCTCAATATCTGATAGGAAAGAAGAAGAAGAAATGCATTTTAAAATGGGTATGGTTTGATCATTGATACACAAGCCATGTTTCAAGAGCTGTGATTGGTAAAAATGAAGGAGGATTCCCTGAACGTATGGAAGAGAGTATGGCACATAGCACACCTCATGTAAGAAAAAAAGAAATGATCTTTATAATGCATATATTAAAACAAGGTGCATAACAGATGAAAAATAAATATCCATGAAAATACACAATAACAAGACTGAGAGATCACCGGTTGAAGTCACTGCACAATGAAGTGCTGGAAAGAGGAAGGAAAGCTTGAAGAAGCAGAAAAATGCAGAGGTAGGAGAAGGACGATATACTTGCCAAGAGCAGCATTTAAAGAAGAAACCGTAGTTAATTGTACACTGTTACTTGTATGCCTGCCATTTTACCAATTTTGAGGCTAAAGGTGCAACATATAATGGATGCCGGGCTGGGAGCCAAATCACAGCTCCTGATGTTGAACATCTAGATACTGTAAGCCAATACAAGTGCTTTTATGATTTAAAACACTGGGAGGTAAATACATTGTTACCCAAACATCAACAGCACATCCCCGTTACAGTTTCTCCAACAAAACACACAATAATTCAAATGAGCATTATCACTGGTTTGTATTAAGGAGGGCCTGAAGGAATAGTTAAATGCAAAGCCCTCTTTTAAAGAAACATTGAATTCCTCTGCCATAGGCTGGGGCATATGTTTGACTGGTTAGATAATATGGGAAAGTGAGGAACGTATGGGAGGGGAACAAACATGTTTTGCACATGAGGCTCAAATGGGCACTATCACCTTGGAAGCATTTATTTCAGAGCAGGGCTCAGTACAACCAGCCCTGCCTAAAGCTTTCCCAGGTTTAAAAACACTGAATTCATCCCCTAAAAAACTAGGCAGACTAGGAAACTGTTCATTCACCCTACAGGGGTACATCAAAATCTCAGACTGCTGAAAAATCACAAGACAGGGACTTACCACACCTGCATCTAATATGAATCACCATTTATTTAATAAAATGGGATTCTTACAAGGTAGCAGATTAGATAATGGGTTACAGAGCAATTGCTTATACACATCTGATTCAAATCCAACACTGAACAGGACTGACAGAAAATTATTACCAAATTATGCCGGCTCAGTGGATTACTCAAACTGCTCTAACATCCTCAGTTTGTCCTCCCTGGGTATCACTTCGATACAAAAGTCATTTCCACAGTTGGAATTAATTCAAAGAATACTTTTAAAGAACAGAATATTCCAAAAACTGAAAAAAATATGTTCCTTTCCTTCTAAAGACAGTCAGCCTAAGTCAGATTTGGAAACTTTCTCCTTCCTATTGTTGTCATGCCAGTCCACATGTCTAATGTGGGTTATGCACACAGACAGGTATTTTTTATTTCTAAACAAGCACTTAAATTCTGCATCCCTGCAGGCATGAGGGTGGCTCTGAGCTGTTTGGGAGGAGCAGTGGAACGAGCTCTGAAGCTACAATTTCTTCATATGCTACAGCCAAACACAACACACCAAGCAGCATCACAGCATGTGAAAAAGGTCAGAGCCCCCCAGCTCTTTCGTCTATGAGGTGAGGGTTTGTTCCACCTTAGAGGATTTCCTTTCAGAAATGTTGTGTCTGCTGTACAGGGGATTTACTCATTCATGCTGCCCTGATTTTCTGATTCATGGTCATTGGGCCTCTAAAATATTGTTACTAAAAAAAAGACCAAAGAAGTCCTCTCTCATTTTCAGCCTCACCCTCTGTGTATGATCACAAGAGATTCTCTGACCCATGAACTAACTGCTCTTTTTGACACAACCGGCTGGTAGGAAAGCTAAATAAAGCATTGTTCAGAGGGGGGGGGGGGGGGGAAGGAAATCTTACTGTGGTTTTAGAGATCTTAAAGTGTTACAAGTTATATTAACTGGACAGAAAGTATCTGGGAAATGTAGAAAGAACCCCAGATACTCCAACTGAAGTTCCATACAGAAAGAAGACTCTTGGATGTGTAGGTGCAAAAGGACATCCATATATCTGAAAGACTCAGACCTCCATTGTGGATCTTCTGCCTCTTCTCTGATGCGTTTGAACTCCCCATGCGGGAAACATGTATAATACAATTTTTCTTTACTTCTACACTAATTATTCCCAAGCTAACACAGTGGTAGTCCCTAAGCAAGACAGGTAATAAATACTCTTTAGCAATAAATCACAAGAGGAGAGTTTTTATGTCCTGCGAAAAACAAGCACAAAGCAGGGATCTGACAGTTCTGGAGGCAGTTTTATCCTTCCTTTGGCTGGGGCCAAACATTCAAAGGCAAAACTCACTTTCAGAAATTGTCTTTCTTTGGCAAGTGTAAGATTGTGATTTACAGTGACTTGTTTTCCATATTTGTTTTGTTCAACTCTCTGAAGCGAAAGAAATCCAACAATATCCATGGCTTCGCAGTCAATTTTGCATTAACTTCAGTTTCAGCTTCTCATGAATAGGGCTGTATTGCAACAAATTAATTTTAAATGAACAGTCTTCCCTGGGACCATTTCTGCTTCATTGGGGGGGGAAGTTGTTTTAAACAAGATTACACCTCTGACAGGATTACACCCAACATAAATGCAATCTTTTACTTGAGTGAATTGTGGTTTTCAAAACTGCGAGCTATCAGAGTGTATTATATGACATTATTTTGCATCCATGACACCTCTCAAAGTATCAAGGGGTTTTTTCCTCCTCCCTGTGTCATATATAAACACGTGTGGAGATTCCCCAGTTCTGTTGGAGGATTAAAATTGAATAATGCAGCTGCTACAACAAAAATGCTTCAACAGAAATTGTTGTGTTTATAGGTACTTCAAACAGTTTACAGTCTTGCCTTGATGACCTGCTGTTTACAGCCCATGAAGACTATGAGATATTTAAAATATATTCTTATTGTATTCTTACTCTCCCAAAATCAACCCACGTTTTAATTCTAATGAAAACATTGCATGAAATTATACTGAAAGTGTAGCGAAAAAGTTGAAAAAAAAAAGTGATCCAGACAGACATAGATAGAATCAGATATCAAAGGGGTTATTTTTAGTGTTGCAAAGCATTTCACATTTATGTATTTATGTGTTTATTTATTTATAAGCCTTGAAAAGCTACCAGCTACTTTTATTGAAAAACTAAATAGGAAGCATACTTAGAAGAGTGCAGTGATGCTCAAACACATTGTCATGTTGAAACATAAAGGTGGTCAGACATTTCTCTGTCCATTTCTCTGACATATCACTAGGAAATACAGAATTCAGACCACTGTGTTAAAGGGAATTCAGTAAAACCCACTTTCCCAAGGAGCCAGAAGAGAGATTTGTATCATGACAAAAAGCTGAGCAAGAGTATGTAAGAAGACGTAATTCAAAGTTCGTCACAGTTGTTTAATTAATAATTTCTTCTACCTTCTTACTGCATAAATTATACAAATTATACTCACCTACAAACCAACACAGGGGCAGAAACAGCCATAAAAACTTTATGCTGAGCGTTTCACATCTCTCATGAATACAGTTTCCTCCTAAACTTGGTCCTAGAACTATTATCAGTCTCTTGGAGTACTGCTGAGTCTTTTAAGTCACAGTTTGGGTTTTCTGTTAACATTTAAAGACATCCAGAAAGGTCTAAAGCCCAGATCAGAGTGACTGCTGTGCCCTGCAGATGATGGATTTCAAAGCTCCTCTGTATTCCCAGCAGTGAAAGTTCAGTCCAAGTTCAGAAAGCTGAGAACCTTGTGCTGCAACCATTAAAAACTTCTCCAAGTATTCTGTAAATGGCCAAAAATGAACCACATCCAGAAAATATTTTTTCTTATCAGCTAATTAATCTAAAAGATATTGCCACCTATTCAGAAAAGAATAAATGGTACAACACTTGCAAGCCATGCAATGGTGTAAATAATCTGCAACCCTGAGTAGCTTGCACAGAGCTACAGATATACAGTAATGTAAATGTGTCCCCTCCATCACCTGCTTTGACTCTTTTTATGTTTGAAAAAGGTACAAAATCACTGACAGCAGCTCAAGAATCTTCATAAACATCATCGAAAACTCACAAACACCAAAAAAGGAAGAAATTAATCTGAGAACTATAAGAAATGAAAAAAACCCCCAAACCCTAGTGTATGTTCTTCAACTTGCGTGACAAGTCAAATGAAACTTTAAAAAAAAACAATCTGTGTGAAGGCAGAATTAAGAAAAGGGGGATGCTATCAGAAATCTCAAATAAAGCGGGAACTAATTTCTAGTGCTGAACAGCAACAACAACAAAAATCCACGTGAATTTCATCCCCATACCTGAAGGTAAAACATCCTGGATTGTGTTCACTTTTCACCAGCGGTGAAACAGCATCTTCAACATGTAAAATAATACCAACTTTATTTCTTTTTACTATCGGATTAATCAGTATTTAGATTCCTTCCTACAGCAATTAAAACCTTATTTACACCCCATAGTCTCTGCTGTTTTCTTCCTGAAGAGAAATGTTTCAAATGTTTGACCTTAGTTTTCACCAAAAAAACCCCTAAGTACATAGATCAAAACATTATTATGTGGAACAGCCTCCAAATTCCTCTGCTGGGTGAAACAAAGATCTTTTAAAAACCATTTTACATAACCTTCTCATCCTTTCTACTTAAGCCTGGTCTAAAGCAATCACATTACAGGTAAAGAAGTCCTCACAAAACAGTCCTGCTTTTTCATCTGTATTATTCCTTCAAAATATAATCAGAAAAAAGACCCCAAAATCAAATTAGCAGCTTTAAACCTCAACAGTGAGGTTTGTGGGTGAATGAAGAACTCCAAAAAAATCAAGAGTACCTTTCAGGTTCGTATTATTCTTTCTGCTTTATTTCAGAATAGTAGAAAGAAAATCCTTATTTATTACTTATGATCTGATGACTTCCATTTGCAAATAATTCCTCGTATTTTTGGCTGTGTAATGTGCAGATTCAGCACAAAAAGGAATCCTATTCTTTGCTTTCAAGACAGAAAATTAGGCTGTACTGTTTTTAAAACATTCAAGCTACAATCATATAATTATTATTAATCTGAAGAACTGATATGAAGGTAATGACCTCTGAGAGGCTCCAATTTTAAACCTTTTTGCTACCCTAGGGAGATGGAGGATCAGCAGTTAGTGTTCTAATTCAAGCTCCAAGCCTGTGCCAACACACTTTATAAGCTAAATCCAGGTTTGGGAGACAGGCTGCATATTTTTCAGAGACTTATCCAGCATAAATCACAAAGTGCCAACACACTATGAGGTTAATGTTGTGTTTTACTACAGTAAGCAATTTCTATCACCATTTAAAATGAGACAAGCAAAATTCAGGCAGACAAAATCTCATGCATCAAAGATTAATTTTCAAGTACTGAGCATTGGCTTTGGCTACTGAGGGAACTTATTAGAGTTCCACTGCACTTAAAGGAGTATGAATATCTCCATTCTAACCCATTCCAACCCCTTCTCCTTATCAGCTGACTGTAGTGATGAGAATTTTTTTTTTCTGCCATGCATTAGACTTTTTCTTCTTTTTATTATTATTTGAATAAAAAGGACCAACTATATGCAAGTATAGGGGAAATTAAATATATTAGCCTTAAGGGGCACAACGCCCTGCTCCAGAGCCAACATACCTGAGGAATGACTCTATGCCACCAGTGTGGAAAGGCATATTCCAGCACAAACTATTTTGCACCTAATTAGGAGACATTTTAAATACCTTACACATGAATTAAGCATTAGGAAAGTGTTTACACCTTGTAACTCACTTTCTGTTCCATCAAGGGGGTTTCCAGACAATGCTAGATGCTGATGCCAAGTAACTGTGATAAACAGTGCGGGCTGCTGTCCCCAACACACCACCTTGCAAACGCAGTTCTGTGACTGCTTTCAGCAACACTGAGAATTAGACCTTTGCAGAAAATGCAGCTGTCCAGAATTACAGAAATAAGGCCAGGGAGGGAAATTGATGGCATCGGGTTTCTACCGCCTGCTATTACAGCATATTAACACACACGTTATATGCCAATGGTAGACGCAATTACTGAGCAAATGGCTCGGGGCTCCTCTAAAATTTCTCAGTGCCCACTTCTGTCCTGGAGTTCAGATTGTAACAAGGGATGCCCAGAAGAGAAGGATTTAGATTTAACAGTGAGGATCGATGGTAAAACATTTCCTTTAGCCACAACACATACATTTGTAACCAAACAATTAGATGTGAAACGACAGCTTCCAGCAGAGCATGCCATGAGTTAACCACAGCACGACTCTGCAGAGAACACTGACAAACACACGCTTGGGTCCATACACAAATTAAATTTTAAAGAATCTATCCATTAAAAAAATGTCTATGAGCTAGGCTCAAATCCAAGGACAAAGACCATATATTCTTGTGATGGACAATTCTTGCTGATTCATAACCTCTGGTAGCTACACCACTGGTCCCTTTTCTTCCCAAACTGATGACAGACCCTGCACAGACTTGGAAGAGAAGATGTTTGAACTTTTTTAGCTGAAGTTGATCAATGCATTCCCCATCACCCCCAGGAGTCCTAACTTCTCCCTTTTCTTATGTGTGTGGGGTGTGAGGATGTAGGTAAGGAAGAGACAAGTCATAAAGCTTTACAATAAAACCGTCTCTAAAATCTAAGGAGGTTTTAGGACCAAAGAAGTAATCATTAATATTTCCCTTCCAACACATTAACAGCATAGGCAATGCATGTGAGTGTTCATGGTGAATACAGCAGGTCATTAAGATGACTGGAGCCAATTAGATCAAATTAAAACACAATAAAGACATGACTGCACTTATTTTCAAAATGGTCATAAAATACATAATAGGATCTTATAAAAAAACACCTTTGAAACCCAGAAACCACTCAGAAGAAAAACACATAAATATGTGGTAAGTGGTTTTGTTAACTATAAAGAAAGCCTTTCCCAAAAGAACCTGAAAAAGAAATATACCCCTCAAGAAAAACGGGTCTTGGACCTTTGATTAGTATTAACTTGCTTTGCTTAATTTTCAAATTGGTTTTAAATGTATAAGCAATGATAAAGATTTAAAGGGATGGCAAAGAGCTGCTGCAGCTCAGGGCTGGTTCAGGAAATCCTTGTGTTTTTCCAGCTACATTTTTTTTTCCCCAGGAGGTGTCATGCAGTTTGGGCACAAGGCTGACAATAATGTGAGGCTACTCAACTAAGATAAAGACTAGAAATACATCCTTCCTGGAAAACTGTCCCAACATTTATGAGTTTATATTCTATTAATGATTGTGTCACCTTAGGCTGTACCTTTTTAACTGAAATTTCATCAGACCTCAGCCAAGTATACATCAATTGTGGGAGAAAATCAAGGATCTTGACCAACTGAGTTAGTAGCCAAGTCAGTCTTCTCTAAGCAATCCTGTCTCATCCACATATTGTTCGCTTTTGTACCTCCCTTTCAGTTCCCAGACTTACTCTTGCCAGAATAAACAGGGAGGTAGCAAACTGAACAACCATCAGAACCATGCAGAGGAAAGCAACTCTTCAACCCTCACATATCAGAAATTTAGGATCATTTGAAGCAAAACTTATGCATTATTTTATAAACAAGGTAATAAAAATAAGTAAACAAATTTCCTGGTGGAATCCTGGAAATCTGAAAAATATCCTTAAACATTATACCCGTTTTTCCAACTGGTCAGTTTTGTAATGCAGTAGAGTTTTGGAGTCCCATTTCTCCATATATCAACCTTTTAATTACAGCTCTGCAACTGATCTCCAAGAAAATGAGGAGAGATTTAAAAATCAGTACCCTTACAGCCTTACTTTAAAATAATACCCTGCAAATATTCATCTTTTAAAGACTGGAAATTATGTCTACATAGCAGAAGCACACTTCTTAATCTGTACTTTTTAATCTCCACTTTTTAATCTGATTAAACAAATTTAAAAGCTGATTCCTCCTACTGTGTTTAATACTAGCACTTCTCCTAACAGCTTATTTCACAGCAGGAACTGTCTCTGAGAGCACATTCACATTATTACTCTAGGCTGATCTTGGACCAGAAGACTTGCTATATATGCTATATATGCTATTTACTCAGGCACAGTGCTTAAAGTACTAAAAATGTCAAGCAAACAGAAAAATTTATTCTAAATATTATAGATTTATTATGAACATAAACCATTGTATTAGAAACTGCCTAGCAAGGTGTCTCCACCAAAAGTCCACCTTTCAGATTTACTGATAGCTGGTTCTATCCCATATTAGAGGCTGTAAGATTTTATTTTCCTAGGTTTAGGGGTTTTATTATCAGACATTTTTCAGAAAAAGAAAGAAATTGTTACTAGACTTGGTAACAATAGAAAAAAAGTTCATTTGGGGGTCCTTTCCTGCCTAGGTCAGGGTACCACATACCTGTGCTGGTTTTCAATTGTTTTTAGGCCTGTTAAACACCAGGCAGAATGGGACTCTGCTTTCTAATGTGTCCTGACAGGGTCTTTTTTCATAGTGAACCTCTGCAAGCAGATAACAATCCACAAAGCTGTTATGGACACCTCGTTCCAGCCGTAAACACAATTTACATCCAGCCCATTTTCTGCCAGTAGAGCCAACTGAGACTATTAATCAAACGAGAAAGAAAACAAGCATTTGTAGAGCTTTAAACAGATACCGTTCATCTGTTATTTAAAGCATGTCAGTATCAGAGTACTGCTCAATGTTTAAAGATCAGTTGTACAATATTTAGAATGAACTGTTCTTTAAAAGGAACAACAATATGAAGTACAGAAGTTAAATAATTGATGATTGGTCTGGGACCGCATTAAAGGAAGCTATCTCAGAGCAAAAGGCACGGCCTTTTTCAGCCCTCCAGAGCACGATGGAAACTTGAGCATCTGCATAGGTGTTTGCTGAAAAACAACAATAGATGACATCAACCAAATTATGTATTCAGCAAATAACTTGGTTGGCATTTGGGGGGGCTTTGTGTAGGCTTTTGCAGCACAGGAGGCAGATGGTGATTACACTGATTTCTGTAAAACTGTACTGAATGTTACATTTAGTGGTAATTAGAAAACTCAATTTGACTTTTTCAAACAGAATACTTTTTGGTGTAAAAAAGTGTATATCTTGAGAAGTTCATAAAGAAGCATCTCCAGGCCACAGACATGTTAATCTTGGTGTGTTCACATTATTACGATAAAGAACTGAGGAAAATTATGAACTATTTTATGTATTTTCTCCCTGAGCATTTGCTGTTACTTGTGTATTTCACAAACTGATTTCTGACTCAGATGCTCCAAGAACAAATGACAGAAAGCCAGCCTATACCCTAAATCTTTGCATTTTTCAGTCAGATATTATTTTTCAATTTTCCCTCTATGAAGAAGTTATTTGTCAGACCTGTTCTTACTTAACCTAAGTAAATATAGCAAAGTACTCAATAAAAATACAATAGATGGAAAAGGAGATGGCCAGAGTGGTTTTTATCTACCAACTACTAGCTTCCTAACAGAGCATAACCTTCCCTTTAGTGCCAAACTTAATCCCAGCTTCCTCCAAGTCATTTATGAAACAAAGCAAAATATTAAACAAATTATCTTTGAATATTAAACCTTTTTTAATATGGAGTCCTTGCTGAAGCCCAAGTCCTGCATCATACAGTACACACAGGCTGCTGCGTCCCAGAGCAGCTTTGCTGAATTCAGCAAATTGTTTCCAAGAAAAGCATCTCAGGATCAAGAACCTGAGATGGGAAAATCCCAGGGGTAGGAAATACAATTGTAACATGTTACAATTCTGCTAAATAACAAAAAAACCCCTACCCAAACACAACAATTCATCATGTTAAGGAATGCATTTTACATTAACTTTGTTTGTCCAACTACAGTCACAAGAAGAACAGAGACAACAGAATAAACACTTCACTTCTCAAAAAAAGTGTTACTTGATTATTGTAGTTGGTCTCCTATACACAAACAGATCAATGAAAAGCAAACTCCTTGTGAAAGTTGGAAGTTAGCAGTCAACCATAACCTTCAGCAAATTGCTGGCACACAGCCTTGCCTCGCAGCAGATCTGGATGGGAAAGTCTGGACCTCCTGTCACAGTGCTGCTTTCCTCACAGAAGTCAAATGCAAAATAGTTCCCACAGTTAAACTCTCATACTGTTAAGACAAAGGGACAGAGAATGACAAAAGATATCCAGTAGCTCTATAGCTCTCTAAAATATGAAACCAGTCTTGATTGCTTGATCACTTTCAGATGAATGGTTTAATAATTTAATGAGCCTATAACCTAAAGCTTGTAAAGGCAAAAGTAAAGAAAACAACAGTTGGTGAGAACACAAATAAATTTTAAGGAAAAAAGCTAAGAAATCAAGAGTTTTTAATTCTCAGCCTCTGCATGTAAATTGTATGTTTCTCTCCCTGTGCGTGTTGCTGTAAATGGCATCCTTCCCCCTCTCATGTTGATGCACTATCAAATACAAATAGACATGGCTTTGATGCAATTTCAATTTCTAAGAATACTGATTAAGAAGAATATTGACTTTTCCCCATGCCTGGTTACAGGTTTTATTTCCAACTTCAAGTGATAATGGGTTTTCTTGTTGTTTTATTTATAATTCCTACATGAAGAACAAAGACTTTACTACAGCCTTCAAACAGGATCCCGTTTTTCAAACCTAATTTAAGCAACCCCTTGAACTGCTGCAAGATTTAAAGGGAGGTCACACCTAAGGCATGACCCTTCCTCTTTCTAATCATACATCAGTTGCTTTGATACCTTGTATTTAATTTCTCCCTCTAAAATACATGGGAGGAATTATGCACCCACTGATGAGCAGCTTTTCTGTCCCTCCAGAGATATTTTCTGGTTAAAGGGGAAGAATTAAACATCAAACATCCCCAGCAGAATAAATTACAATGTGTTACCCAACAATCCCTTCCCTTTTATGGGAATCCGGTGAAGATTCGGGCCATGTACAAACCCATCCTAACTAACCACGTTGAATCTTCTTCAACAATTTCCCTGACCCCTAGTCAAATTAGCCTTTCACAAATGACCATTATCATGTGGTAAAACTGTGTATAAAATATAGCAAAGATTTCCCACACATGGAAATTACCACTGTCAAGGAAATAACTGGAAGCTCTCATCAACATTATCATCACAGAAAGCGCAAAAAACGACTGGGAAACCAGTTTTCTTAAAACAGTTTTCTTGTCTACCTAAGACACTACGGGCTACAGGAGCCTAGAGAGATACCTGCTACTGCAGCCAGCATTTGATTTTACATGACAGTTAAGAGAGATCTAATATTTTTGAATGAGCCATGTTCCTGCTGCAGCCTGCACATCCAAAAAAAAAGAAAAAAAAAGAGAGCTTGAATTCTAGTTATATGGAGTCTGCAATGCTTTCTTGCTATTTGTATCTTCATGTCTTAATATACTAGTCCGTAAGATCCTAATTTGCAAAGATTTCCTACTTTATATTCTCACATAATAGACTGGCCAACCAATGTGCTGTCAACATGTTAGTGTTCTCCAAGACAAACTCAACATCTACACAACACAGTCAAATAACCATTTTCCTATCTGAAAGAGGAGGAAAACTTTTGACAATTCCACTTTCAAAGTGCAAAAACATTCCAGCACTGGAGCAGCACTCCGTCAAAAGCTAAAGTGTGACAGATGCCTTTGCAGTAATTGCCAATCAGACACTACGTAGCAGCTAAAAACACAATACATCACTTTGATCTCCTGGGCCCTCAAAGTATTCACAATCAAGGAATCTGCATGAAGAACATCAAATATACAACATTTCCAAAAACTGTCTCCGCGGAACTTAAATATGATAATGTATATTTTGTTCATATTTCATAAAGCATTTCCAATCCTTTATTATGCATATGAAAGGACAGGTTTTAGCTTGCAAAAAATAAACATGAAAGATGCTTTATATTTTAGAGACATGCAAGTTTTCATCGGATAACATAGGTGAAATAATCGTTTAGAAAAGCCTGAATTGCTTTGAGGGGAAGACATTATTGCAGAACATGCTTAATTAAGTCCCACGGCTAATTTTGTAAAATGAATACCCTATTGAATTAGACTACAGGGAAATGAACCATGCACACCAGCAACACATGCTGGAAACAAAAACGCTGAGAAAGGCTTGACTTACATTTTGCAGGTAGGTCGTATCCACAGGTAATTTTGGCCTGTCCAGTCTCACAGCCACTCAGGTTGCGACACTCAGCAACTAAGCAGGGCCCGGCAGCTCGGTGTATGCAGCCATCCACTACAAAACAAACCCAGAACCTGAGATTTATTAAAAACCACTTTTTATGTTGCCTTCACTCATGGTCATAAACATTTACTGCCTATTTTTACACCCACAGCCCAGACCAACTGATCTGCAAGTTGATATCTAAATATACACAGTTCTTTCTTCTGACAGAATTACTGTGTTTTGCAAAAACAAAGTGTTTAGTCAACTTCTGCTAATTGAAAAGCAAACGTCTAGGAAAGGTAAAGCAGAATAAAAATTTCAGTATTAGGAAAGCATCTTATTGAAGGCTCTAAGAAATTCTCAATACACATTATGAAAACAAATTTGATCCCCATCTAAATGCCAAACTCTCTTTTATAACGTAACTCTGATACTTCCACAATTGTGCACGTCATTTAATGTCACCATGCTACTAATGCCTTATATAAAAATTCCAAGAAATAATACTTACTGATTTGAAATATTAAAAATGCCTACTTTTGACCTTTTTTAATTTTTCCATTCTTTAAAATTTTGCATTATTCATGCAATATTTTGGAGTTAATTAAAAAATAATTACTAAAGGTTGCAATTGCAGCTAAGTGTGCAAGAAAATTAGTAGAGTGCATAGATCTTATTACCCTCAGGAGCCAGCAAAAGAATAAAACAAGGCTGCTGGCACAGCAGCAATTCTGCCCTCTCAACATGCAATCCAAGAAATCATCTACTGTAATTATAGCAAAAAGTTTGAGAAAAAGGATAGAAAATAGTAAAGGAAGTAGTGTATGCATGAACATACTAACTACAGTAAAGCCCTAATCCAGCAGCAGCTATGGAGTTCAACTAGAAAAAACAGTCTTCACATAAACTACAATATCAACTCAAAAGGTAAAATAAGCTCCAGAATAAAGGCTAAACAAATACTTACAGAGATAAGAAAGGGTCTTTATGAACATCGTTTAAGATTTATTTCAGATTTTATTTCAGATTTAACTAGTTCAAAGTTAGAGCTGTGCCCTGCAGCATGTTTGAAGCAATTAAACCACAGCAGGTTTGGAAAGCCGAGGGGGGGATGCGTTTTCAAGAGATTCACATCACCTGGTCGCAGCAGGAGCTGCGTCGCTTTCTACAGGTTCACATTTGGGCAACCCATGGCACTCAGTGCTCCCACCGACCACGCAGTGCCCACTGCGATGCAGGGAGACTGGGAAACTCCCTCACCCCGAGATGGTCCTTGAAGCAACAGCAGAAACAAGGGCAGGCCTTTCTGTATTAAGGCCATTATTGGTTTCATAAGGTGTTAAGTATTTCCTGAAGTCATGCATCCCCAAGTGGGGAGGCAGATAACATCTTCAAACGGATGAAACCGTCTTCTGCTAAGTGCTAAAAACCTGATTGTCCTTTCTGAGGAGTTCTATATCAGAGTTCATATTCAGGTGACACAATAGAATTGGATAAGCAGTTCCTTGCAATACTCCATACCCATCCTGGACACATTTTCACTGATTTTCAAAATGGTTTTTTGTAGTACTTTATATTAGAAAAAGATAACTACAGAATCATGTGATACTGCACTTTCAATGAAGTTTTCTAAACTTGTTTATTGAAAAGACCATGGATGGCAAGCCACCAGCTGTAAGCACATTGCACATTCTCTGTCCCAAAACAGAAAGGCTTCTTACTCTACCTCAGCTAACTTTTGTTTTTAACTTACCCAAAATCTCTGCTCAACAGAGTCCAAGATGCTAATGCAAGAATAATATTTTGTAACCTTGAGGGGAAGAAAGAATGTTTGAAATCCATCCTGTGCTCATAATATCCAATTTAATTGTTTTAATCTAATTACTGAATGCTTTTCCAAACCAAGCAGGTTAAGTAAACCAGTATGCGTTGGAACTTCAATTGTATTGTTATAAGCAGCACCACCACATCTTTACCAACCTTAGTACTTCCTGAGACACCAACATAAAAACAGCTCAGATGCTTAGGACTAGCACTTTCTCCATGATTCTTTACAGTGGAAGAAGTCCTCAGGAATACAGGACAAAGACTCAAGTCCATGCAAGGATTCGCTTGGTGGCTGACTAAACATTTCCACCCCTGAGATCCTTCCTGTCCCCACCAGCTTGGCATTCTCCTTTGAGCAGTGTATGTGCAATGCTCAGCTACTCTCTCAGCCAACTCAACTGCATAAACCGACCTCTTCTTCCTCAAACTCCATTCACTTTAGCACAAGCCCAGCTCAGAGCACAGCCAAACAACAGGACCTGCAGAAGGAAACCATCGCTGCTGCCAGGGAAGTGGAAGCACAGGTTTGCCACTTCTAAACCTGTGATGTATTAAAATACCCAATATCAGCACATCATGTGTCAGAGCAGCTGTGATCACATAGGAGGTGCCAGCTCCCCATCTATAACCCCCCTCACGTTGGAAGGGTGCTCTTAATGCAAATACAGCTATGACAAAGATGGTCTATCAGTAGTTTCCTGGAGCTGATTCCACACATGTCTGTGTCCAGCCTTTTTAAGCAAAGAAGCTCCAGAAAGATGAAAGAATAATTGAAAAAAATTGGATTCTTAACAGAGGAAAATCAATTCTATCACAACCAATCCTGACATATGACAAGGAAAATGGAAGACATCTGCCAAAAGTGAACAAGTAGATGTGCACACTTCCCTTATAAAGGTGGCACAAGAGAAAATGATTGAATACTACAGACAGGCTTAGATGGAAGAATAGAAATTAGCATTTGATATACTTCAGTGACTGATGACATGGAAGAATGAAAGGAGGGGGGCGGAGGTGGAGAACACCACCAACAAAATCAAAACCCAAAACCCAAACACCAAACCACTCTCAACTTTCATAATAACCTTTTCTTCCTACCATACTTTATTATACATGAACAGAGCTGACCTGTGGTCTATGTATACATTTTTTATTTCATAACTCGATAACTCATGCTAGAAATATTCTATGTTTCCAATAATACATACACTTCAGAACGTAAGTTTGATAATTCTTAAAGCAAACCCCAAGTACTGGAATACATTACCAAATATGAGCACTCTGCGTAACACAAAGTAAAATAATTGCAAAGGTAGAGCAGATTAAAAAATCTGATTTTTTAGCCTCTGCTAAAACATGTCTTAGCCACATTAATTAAGGAAAAAAAGAAGCATGGAACAGGCATGTACAAAGTATTTACATGAGATACTCTGTTTTCTGGAAGTGTGCACCAACTAGTAATGTCAGTGTACAGAGAGGCCAGCACTATTAACGGGGAAACTTAGTGGAAATTACAGATAATGACAACAACCTCAGGAGGGAAAAATGATGGTCAAAGACATTTTGTTATTCTGTAGTAACGAGGAAGAAATTTACATGATAATAATGGCATGCTGCCAAATTAATAGGAAAGTGAAGAACCCTTGATATATTGGTTTCAGATATTTCATCTGTATTTTCAGTTTTCAGTTTGCTATATACATGCTCAGCTGCATTATTCTAAACAGATCTGGAGCACATTAAACCATGTCCCACTCTTCATTGTGGAACTGGCTGAAAACCCAGTCAAATCTGATTTGGCGGCACATGACAGTGATAAGGAATTGTAGTTTATCACTGCTTTCTACAACCAGTAAAAAATGTGATTTCCCTTTGAAGCCCTCTGCCTCACAGTGCATCTTTTTTCTACAGGCTACCTTCCTGTCCAGGTTTATGGAAATCTTTGGGTCATTTTCATACACAAGTGACCTGCCATTTAAGAGCTATGGGAAAGATGTGGGAAAATCCCACAGACAAAACTGTCAATCATAGCTGAAAGAAATCCCATCTCTGGTCTGCATGCTGACCAACTGGCAACGCCTGAGGGTACTGAAGAGAGGGCTTTTAACTATCTTATTAATACTGTGCTTTTTGAAATGAGTTTCAGGCTTATAAACCAAGCGATTTTGAAGGATTTTTGATAGCACTGAGTCCTGCCTGGGGCCACCAGTGAGGCAGCAAACACCCACGGGATGGTGGAAGAACACCCTCTTCTCTTCTGCCCGCATCCCAAAAAACTGGCCACCCCACAATCTACCTTAAGGTCCCATAAACGCTCTGAAGTAGCACGCAACACTTTGGCTTTTGAACGACTGCAAAGACTTAATGCAGGTTGACCTGTCTTTTGAAAAGCGATTCTGTTACCCAGTGCCATCATGTGTGGACAGCCCAGAAAAATTGGGTTTCTGTACTTATTGTTTCACTGTGCTTGGGTGGACAAGCAGATGGAAGGAGCTTATCGATTCTGAAGACCTGAAAACATGAACTATATTTTGAGGGCTGAAAAAAGGCTCAAGAAACTTCACATTCAATTCATTTCTATAGTTCAAGTTGCTCATGCTTGTGTAAAGCTATTAAAAGTAGTAGTCTGATTTTTTTTTTCATGAAAAATAGTATTAGCAATTTCATTGCATGCTTCCATAAGTTTCAGGAGCCACTAGGGACAGCACTTTGTCCTCCCAACAATTCAGCAGCAGCCATTAATGAGGAAAAACTATTTTCAAAGCTACTGCAGTCAATGGCATTGGTTGCACAAAGAAGTCACCTGAAAATAATTGCTTAAAATACAGGAACAAAAGCAGGTATCAAAATAAAAATCCTACGCAAACGGACAGCATATTAATAACAACGTGTTAAACAAAAATATGTAATCTTTGGCACCATCTTTCTCCCTGTACACTGAAGGATGCTAACAGGTGAAATCCTTTCTTAATTAACTTATTGTAAAACAATTGCATTTGTTCTCCAGAACTAAAGGGTTAAAGTTATATAGTAAAAAAACCAGCTAATTATTTACTGGTGTACAATATAGAACAAACCTATTTCTTAGAGAAAATCTCTTAAAATTGCAAATGAAGCAAAAGCACAGGAAACACAGAATTAAGGGTATCATGGGATGCTGCTTAAAAAAAAAAAAAAACCTCAGCAAAACTACCCTTGCAGTGCAGATGGTAATAAAAAAGGGTAAGGTAATCAAACACCACAGCAAAAAAATACAAACTCCTCCAGGAATAATAAGGCCCAAATTTCTTCTGTGACCTTGTGTGCAAGTCTGAACAAAGTGAAGCTACGATGTAAAGAACATATGCAGATTTACTGTGTTACATTTCAAGAATTTATACAGTCTTTTTTCCTAGTTCTCTGGTGCTTTTCCAGATTTTCATTTCTCATTTTCAGTAGGAAATTCATGAGGTTTGCTTTTTTAAGAAAGTCACCTGTGCTTGATATATCTCTGAAGTGGTACTGCTTTTCCACATGGCAAATGCCACGGGTGCATAAAACCAGGATAACATCATTGCATCAGAGGCATTGCTGGGGACAGAAGAGGGAACTGCTTTGTGCACTGTAGCACATCTCTGCTACGCACGTCCTCCATCCTTGTGGGCCTTCCACAAACGCCCATTGCAAAGATGTGTGTGGCAACCAGAAGGAAAAGAAACAAAAAAATAAACAAAAACCCCAAACAAAAGACGAAAACCACCACTCCCAAAAAAACCCACCGAACCCCCAAAAGACAACCAAGAACCAACTCACAGCGAAATCCAGCATCATTCTGCTAAACTGGTCAAGTACCTCTGAAGGGTTCATTGCAATCAATTGCTGCCAAAGTTGCAACTGCGCCTCTGAGACCGACGACAAGGGGAAATAAATCCTGCCCATCGAGAGACAACAGGTGCTGGTCTAATGAACAAAGGTGGGGATCTTAAAAAGATTACAACACAGATGCCAGTCCACTGCTAGGAACAGCAGTTTTTATTACTGAGATGGCCTCTGCCATTGGGAAGTTTAATGAACTGAAGATTTTTAATCAATGCACTGGTTTATAGGCCTCCAACACAATTAATTTTAAAAACTTAGCAATTATACAGTATTTCCTGGACAAAATATCAGAGTTTGAAAGCATGATCTTAAGCTTTATCCTTAAAATTCTCCATTTTAAACACAAAAAGCACAGATGAATCATCTATTTTGAGACATATAGTTCCCTGAATTAGGTTTGCAATTCACCACAGACAATCTACATTTACAGTTCCTTAAATAATCTTACTTTCAGAAACTGTTAGCACCTACACCTGACTTAAGACCAAAATGAGACCTGCAAGTCTTGACGCTTAAGCTACTGATTACCTAACTTGTCAATCCACATTCTCTGTACAGTGCCTTCCTTTCTTAAGGATCAACATTCTGAGGCTGCACAAGGGGCCTTCCGGCAGCTAGAATTAAAATCAGGAATCCTCCCAGCTCCAACCAGCCATGCTGCAGAGTGAGTTTAATGAAAAATAATAGTAAAACATAATAATCCCTTTATTCCAGTATATACTGCAAGGAACAAAACTACTCGTAACAATGGCAGGTGTAAACCTTATTGTAAAGTCAGACGTGGGAAACTTGTATTTTAGAGTACTGTTTAGCTGAAATCCTATAAATTTAGCATTACAAACCACCAGTAATTGCCTGCCACAGTGAAAAGTGCTGGGAATTAAATTTTAAAACCTACTGGTTGTTATAAGAGAAGGTTGGTCTTATCTAGATGCAGTTCACAGTCAAGCATAACAAAAGGAGCTGAAACATCCAACATAATCAATGTCCTTGCCATAAACTGGCAAAAAACCCATATGGATAAAGAAATCAACAATTCAAAATAAAGTTCACTTACCCACGGATCTGTTAAATTTTAAGTGTGCTATATTTATTGCACACAGCCAATTATTCTTACTTTGACAAAACACAAGCCAACAGGAAACTCACAAATTCTGGCAGATTTTTTATTTTAGTTAAATATCTCGGGATACCAGAAACTCATTAAAAATAAACAAAAAGCCAAGTAAAAGTTCTTCTGTCATGCTAGCAATGATGATTGGCAAAATCCTTCCATAAACAACTAAACAATAAAGGAAGTGTTCATTTTATCTCACACTTATGATGTCATCTTTCTTAGTCTTCGAGCTCTCTGCTCCAATTTTGTAGACGGAGCTATAATGTCAATAGGATTCACACTTTTGTCAGCCCACTCAAGCAGCATAAGGGCTCAGAGAAACACGGGGCTGATAAACCTGTCTGAATGTCACACTTTTGGCAGGAAAAAACAGTAGCAAAGGCTCCAATAATGCTTTTCCAGTTTTTCCCAGTCCAAACTGCTGACACTAAGGCATGTGTGAAGGAGCCATTCACTTCCTTTTAATTGTGTTAGTGTTGAGACACCTGACATGCCACACTCTTTTCCAGATGGAAAGGAGACAGCTAAGCCCTAAATACCTCCCGGCAGTGAGCGCAAAAACTGCTTGTTGTTGTTTACCGAGGAGGGAAGTGATAAGCCTGGAGGAATTCAGGCTACTCTGTGCTATTAAACCAAGCTCGGCTCATGCTCCTCCCAACTTGCTCCCCCGGCTTCCCAAAACAACTATTAAGAAGGTGCAAGTTGTTTTAGGTGGCATCACCCTGAAGAAATGGGTCTGGCAACTCCAAAATCCTTTCCTCAGCCTCCTGGGCAGCCACAGTACTTTGTTTCCAGCTGGGTTCTGCACAGATTGGAAGATCAAAAAGGTTTATCTACATTTCATTGCTAAGACGCCTGCTTTGTCCTGGATTTTCATTCATGTTACTGTGCTATTATTACATGACTGTCATTCTTTAGTAAATATCCACATTATTGCCTTCAAAATCTCCCTGAAACCCTCTTTGCCACGATGGCTATTAAGCTATTGAAGACATGGGGTTTCATACCCCATGGGACGTCATACCAAACATTGTCTGGTTCATTGAACTATGGTGTCTCTTTTTCCTCCTGTGCTGTTCAGACATACTAAGTTAAATTCTGAGAAAGACTAAAGGAACAAGTATCTAACAGTAAGATAGAAAGCATGTCTTACAGTGCAATGAAAATCACATTAGATTTTTAAAAAGCTATTTACTGATGTTCTGATGTTGCAATAACGAACACAGAAATGGACAAACTGGTATGATTTGCTGTCCACCTGTCTCAGCAACCTATGTAACTTGATGGCCAAAGAAAATGCTTAAAAGAACAGGGCAAGATGAGAGAAAGAAATGACCATGGCTTCCACAGAATATTCTTCCACCCTTCAGCACTGGAAAATCACAAATGTGAAAAAGACGTCTTTTCTGTATGACTATGGCCTCGCTTTTTATCTTGTGCTTTTGGCATTTTTTGTTTTGGTTTGGGTTTTTTTTTGTTTTCGGTGTGGGGTTTTTTTTTTTGTGAGCATTTTGTGTCTCAGACTCAAATAAGCTTTTGAATTTCTATCTTCCAATTTTATGTAGTCTTCTGTATAATGCAGACAAGGAAATTAATACCACAGGTTATTCAGAGTAAAGGCATATAGCTAACTTTATAAAGAGAATGAAAATAGAAAAACTTTCTACAATCCTTAAGGAAGTTTTTTGTTTGGGGGCCTTTTTCCCCTCATTCACAACACACACAGACTAGTGCTTCCTCTCTGTTGTTTGATGTCTATTTTTCTTTGGATTTTTTGTAATACGTCTTTTTCTTCTCTGTAGGTTTCAGCATTTTAGAGCTCAGCACAAAAGGACAGGAGACTGCAATGGTGTGCTGCATTACTTACAAATGCTTCAAGAATACTAAATGCATAGGCCAGTCAAAGCAGATGAATTGTATTAAGCCAGAATAGGTATTTGCATATTTGGAGTACAGTTATTAAGCAGTCATCATGCAGTGATTATACAAATTTATTCACTACGATCAGCCAGCAGTTGACAGGCACAGGTCAAGGATTTAGACGGCACAGGCTATCAAGTAATA
The DNA here is from genome assembly GCF_000691975.1 of Corvus brachyrhynchos. Taxonomy (NCBI): domain Eukaryota; kingdom Metazoa; phylum Chordata; class Aves; order Passeriformes; family Corvidae; genus Corvus; species Corvus brachyrhynchos. The sequence goes on from NW_008240228.1 coordinate 1,021,033, forward strand.
ATTGTAAAATGACTGTGTAAAAGGGAGCCTTGTAACAGTCATGCATCCTCACAGCCCAAAAGGCTGTTGGCATGTCATTCCAGAGAATTTTAAAGGTATAGTGAAAATTTAAAAAAAAAAAAGTATCATGTAGGAAGACATTCTCGCATTGTGGATTTGAAGCCTAAGGGCTTCCATAAGGAAATATGACTTCTAATTAAATATAACTATTCCAGAAATGGGAGAAGGTGATTTTTCTTTTTAGCCATAGGGTGCACCAAGCACCAGAACATTATACATCACTGCTGGAATGAAAGAATACATTAAAGCTTCTGAGAAAGCCTGGGAGAAGACACTGAGCCAGGGCCAGACAAAGGAGGTATGTGGTGCAAGGTGCATAGCTCTACTTCCCTGAAAAATCTTTCAAAAGAAAAGTGGGCAGATCTGCCAAGAAAAAGCTTTTATGACTTACAACTTCAAATACCACATTCTAGATGATTTTTGTCAATCAATTTGATTGTTTGTTTTTAAGAGCCATCTCCTCCCTTCCCCTCTAACCCATACAGGTTGTTTGACTGCAGCAGCACAGAATCTTCATGGAGGTTTCCCTGATGCACCATCTGCGAGAGAGAGAGAGGGTGAAGAAAGGACCAGAGGAAAGGTCAGTTACAGAAGCAAAGTACATTAAGTGCTGGGCATACTTCAAAGGGGACTTAAAAAATCCACGGGGATCGTAGGAGCTCTGAATTAGGGCAGCAGCTGGAATGTACAAAGGAGTAAGACTGAGCATCAACAAAGGAGATACTCTCTGGCTTGCAGCAAGGCTTAATAGGCTATTGGAAAACTCCAAGTTATTTACTGAGGAGCAGCTGGTTTTCTTATTTCCTGGATCATTTTCACTTGTGCTAATTTACTTTTATCGTGAGCCACTGAAGGGAGAAAACTTGGTTGAGATATTCCTCAGTCTGCAATCACAGAAACAGCCTCTCAATTTCAAGTGCTGTTTCAAACCAGATTAATTAACAGTATTAATTATACAAAAATTGCCTCATGATAGGTAAATCCAACTGAATACATTACAATGTATTCTAATGGAATAAATACAAGGGAAGAAAAAGGTAAACACTAGATTAACCAGAAAATGATGTACGAACAACGTTCTTTCAGACAGCACTTTAACACAAGCCTGAGAAGTAATTACCCATAAAAACAAATATTCTCAAATATTCTTTCCTTTTGTTGAGAGGCTGTGGCAAATCATATGTGCAACACAACCAAGAGAAAGGTAACTTAAAAGATCTTGCCAAAAGATAACTTACAAGATCTAGGACACAATCAACATTCAGCAATGCTGAAATATCAACTGTTTTTCAGCCACATGCAAAAATATCCCATACACTAAGTACAACTTCCCCTATAAAAGCAGTATCTTATCTTGATACAGACTCACACTGCAAATCAAATGCAGACGAGAAACGGTTTACCCTCACTAATATGTCAGATTGCATTGCAGAAATTGACAGATCTATAGAAAATATTAGAGCTGTATCTCAAGCTATAAAAAACCACAGCCTTCACACATAATTGACTGTATCTGCAGTAGAGGGGGCAAGCTGCCACCATCAGACCATGCCTTCCTTTTCCACTCTCGGACAGATTGTGTCTGACAGCAGAGTTCTGTTTCCAAGGTAAACGGAAAAGCTTTATACTAACTTAAGATTGTCAGATATATTCAAAATTATCTAGTGGAAATTAAGTGACAGAATTACCATTAATAAAAAGAAGAGGAATAAAACCCCTTGAGTGTTTGTTTATTTATTTATTTAATGTCAGAAATAAAAACAAGGCAATGGCAAAGCTTGAGATAACATGCCTTCCACATTGCCCACTGTACATGGGGGTTATTTGCAGTGAAATCACTTTGGACAGAAATAACATAAAAAACCTGAGAAGAGCACAAAAACCAGCAAGCAACCTTTAGAGTTAATGGAAGACTGATTCCAAAAGTTGCATGGGGAGCTTCTCTGAGCTGCTCCCTGCCAAGCCCTCCACAGGGCCACACCACAACAGCTTGTTTAATCAAGTCCCACACAAGCTTTTTTAACCTACAAAAAAGGTAAACCTGTAATTAATGAACTTATTACTTATCTGAGCTGGCTGCAACCCTCCTTATGCTCCAGGAGTTGTGGGAAGGGAAATTAAAGTACTAAGCACAGCTTAAATTTACAATCTAATAGTTTTCAAGTAAAAAACAAGACATCCCACACAGATGGCTATATTTACCAGTTCTGTAATTCTGGTAATTCCCTCCGAAATAACTTTATGTTTGTCCTAAAACACCATTAAAGAATAGATAAGGAACAGAAGAACTAAAGAGCTGGTTAATCTGTGTAGCATCATTATGTATTATTTAGTTTAATATCTTCTTGTAGTAAATACAAAATCATTATGTGCCATTTTCTTCAAGAGAACATTGTAGTAAATTTGGTGTTGCAACAGAACCATTAAAGTATAATAGTGTACACAGAAAAATTCTACTGATTAGCAAACAAAAATATGTAATTATAGCCACAGTGTGGGACTCAGTTGGCTCAGTTTTATTGCATACTGTTCTGTAAGACTACTTTGCTGCCAAAATTAATGAGGAAAATACTGAGTTTCTAGTTCCAGTTGTACTAGAGGTTTTTGTCTTGATTTTATTGACATTTATAAAGCAATCGTCACATGTAACAAACAAGTCACATTGCCAACACTGTGAGCTGCAGTCTGCAGTGATTAACGAGTAAACAGCATCAATTCCACAGCAACATTCCGTGGATATGGATCAATATTAACTGATTTTTTAAAGAGGTAATTCTGAACAACACTTTGGCCAAAGCATCTCAAGTGCTCTGTAGTTTGAGCAATATTAACAAAATAATACAAGAGCACTGAGACATGGCTTCAAAATGAAAAAGCAGCTCAACATTAGCCCATAAAAGCTGTAGTAAACACGTTCAAGTGTGCATATTTCCAACATATAAAAATACAATTTTAAAAGAAAATAATATAATCACGAGTGGAAAGACTGAACAATATACCCTGTGATATTTGGTATTATAGTTAAGCCTCCAGATTTTATTTTCTCGCTTTCATTAAAGGGAGGAGAGGTAATGAGATATATTTGTAGCACTGTACAAAAAAAGATGGTAAGTGCCAGTTCAAAAAGCTTGCAGAGAAATTAAAATCACAAAGAGTTAATCTGTTTCTGAAAGCATTGGAATGTTTACATCAGAGGCACTAAATTTACCGGGCTTTTAACCACAGGTAGTTCGTCTCTAAACTGCAGCCTGATACCATTCGAAAGGAGCAAGCACTCCGATATGACAAAGTGAGAGGATAGGTAACACTGGCTGAAGATACCGAAGCTCGAAAGGCTGTATCGGTGATGAGCCCTGAGAATAAATTCCTCTTCAAGTTGGGCCTTCATTCTGGAAATATTTATAGCACAAAATCTTTACCCATTTTTAGAAAAAGAGAAAAAAAATCTTAATCATTTATGCCGGTGGTGTCAAATGCCGCATAAAGTACAACGTAATTCTTAATATTACTCCACCCACTCTCAGAAAATATACTTTTAAAAATAGCTTCACCTACTTAATTTCACAGTAGTCAAAGGTTTGCAAAAAGCAAGTCATACACCAGATTATGAGAAGAGACTATGGTGAATAGGGCAAGGCACTGTGAACAGCCATTTATACAAAGGGAATATTAAGACTCATCTCCATTTTTCTATTAAAATTTACCACTTTGGGTACATCTTCATTAGCAAATACAGAGGACCAATAAGAGCACACCTGTGGAGTAAAACAGCTGGTGGTGAGAACCTATTGTACAAATAATATACACAGTTCAGGTGCTTTTTGATGGTGGAGAGGGTTTTTGTTTCTTTGGGGTTTTTATTTATTTTTACTTTGAGCTAGGTCTTGTCTGGTCCTAGGGCTGAATGCTGGTTTTCCAGTGGAATGCATTAGGGACACATTTTCCAGTCTACTTTGACCAAAAAGAAATCTAGTTCATGTGCTCCAAGGTACATGATAATGCTAAATACCAAAGTAATTAGCCATGGGACATGGGAATTTCCTTCAAAAGCCCATGCTAGGCCCTAACCATAGAAAGCAAGGTGAATGCACCTTGTAATGGTTTGAATTGAAATTTATTTGAATTTTTCAGGATTTTTACCCATGCCTGAGTTAGTGTACCTGCAAATAAAGGGGGAAAGCCCCATTCTCGCTCAAATAAAACAGATCTCTACATTTTCAAAGCAGCAGCTTGGTACCGACCCCCACAACCTGTATGAATCAAAGTTCAAAAGATCAAAGTAACAACTCACACCAAACTCAAGCTCTGTATCAGCCACACACAGAAGTCAGCAGGATAGGATATTCATCCCTTAAGGTTTTAGTTGTAAACAGGCACTAATAAACAACTGAGCAATGGCAGAACAAAAACATTCAGCAGCCACCCCAGGGTACAGGCATAAACAAGCCCTGTCTTACAATGACTAATATGTTCTGCTGGCAGTGGTGATGTTAAGGATGAAGCGTCGGGAACCAACGAGACTGAGGGCAGGATAGACAAACTCTTTCAGACCATCAGGAAGACTTACACAAATAACCTAATTCTATAGTTCTAGTTGCTTCTGATGGGAAGATGGAGAAAATCACTCCTTCCCCACCTTCACAATATTATACATAACGTTTTACACAGCAAAGTCCTTGCGAAATACACATCTCAGGTCAAACTAAAAGCAACATGTGTGAATATGCTGACGAAACATTTTACAAGACAGTCTCCCAAAGACCAATGGTTAACTTACAGTCCCACACCATAAATATTTCCTGTATTATAGTATTATCAGCATCACGCTCTAAAGGTAAGCTGGTCATGGTCCTGTGGAAAGATGGTATCTTTCACTCTGATAAATGGGTATCTTAGATTTACAAGCTTTAATATTATTAATGCCTTTAGCTTTCAGGATTTATGCTTTCATAGAGTCAGAGCATAAATTAGACTGGACCAGACCCTTGAGGGTATGCAGTCCCACCCCCTGCTCAGGTTCCCTTTACAAAACAAATGCATAGTTGAACTAGATCTGCCTTCCATTCTTCTGAAGTGATGAAAATCTACAGAAAAAGTTGAAGAGCCATTCCACCATCTAAAATCTGTTTATTGTTATTATTTTTACTAATTATGTTTATGCTCCAGGGGAAAACAACACCCAACACCTACATGTTATTGAAAATAAACGCTTTTCAATTATTAAGATGGAAGAACGAAAGCTAAACAATAACTGGCACAAAAGGCTCCCGCGAAAACAGTCCTAAGACAACACCTATCCAGTCTGGCAATGTGCCCATTTGTGGTGATAGCAAGAACCACAAAAAAATAGGTGTAGCTAACTATTAAGGAGGATGAAAGGTCTAAGCTGACAGCAAATACAAACCAGATCTGAATTCTCCCATCAGACTCTGTTTGGGGAGGCCAGGCTATTATTTGTTATCTGAGGACTGAGGCATGCACAACATGGGCAGGTGCTGCTGGCACAGGGGTGAGCCCAGAGATCCTTACTGAGGGACAGTCTGAAGCCTCAAGTCTCTCTATGTAACACAGTGAGACTCAAAAGAGAAAGGGGCGACTTCAACAGAGACCCAGGGTTCTGATTCATTTTTCTCACATCTAGATCTTCTTCTTAATTTTGCTCTTCCTTTTCAACAGCAAGGTTTTATTTATAACTATCTCTTCTAATTAGAAGGCCAACTTCCTGATCTCTTGACCTATTGCACAATATGATTTTAATTAGTTCACACTGACATGCAAGGCCTGGAGTTTAAGTATTGCTTTGCCTGAACAAACCTATTTGCCCATTGAAATCCCTTACATAAACATCCTAACGAAAGATTTTTTAAAACATAGTTCAAAAAATTATTACACAAAATTCAGTAGGATAATGTTGTAAAGAGTGATGTTCATGATCTTCTGAAAGAGTTTTCTCTGTTGAACTACACTTCTTTCATGATTTTTTAAAAATAAACAGGATTTTTTTTAATTGAGTACCAATATAGCGTTATCTATATATCTATAATATCTATATCTGTCAGCACAGATATAGATATTACAAGAATATTTGTTTTGAACAGCTTTTTTATCAGAGAATTTTATGCACTTTGTAAAGGAGATGGAAAACAAATAGGAAAGCGAGGGAAACTGAGGGTAAAATGATGGGTAGTACTTCCAGTACTGCTCAGACCCTCCCTGTAGCTCCAGAAAGCCCCAGATCTCCTGTCCCCCTTCACTCACTTCCACACCTTCAACCTGGACTTTTGTGAGTTGCTGACCAGGTAAAAGTCACATGCGCTGTAGTGAATCTGAAATATAGCCAGCCCCATGATTCCAACAAACTGTATAATGGTAGAGTCTCCCTGGATTTCCCCAGCTTAAGAGAGGTTTTAGCTCCTCTCTGGAAGTCAGTTTTTAGAAATTTTTTAGAAATCTACTTGTTTTGAAACTTGCAACCCTCTATCAAACACATCTGCAAATAACCCTTGGATTAAAGAATGTCTTGGGAATTAATAGTAGGTAACAGACAGCACAAGGAAACCAGAGTAAGAGTGTTTCAAAATCTGCAGACTGCTTATATAGGATGGGGCATAACCAAAGCACAAATTGATACTATCACGTTATTTCCTTTCCAGTTGGACAAGAAATCCCTGACAAAACTGTCTCAGGCTTCAAGGAGTCCCAGGTCACATTACAGCAATCTGCCCATCTGTGAATGAGTAAGAGAAGTGTGTGCACCTGTGGTCAGGACACTTATGAAATACAGGAAAGATCACGGACGTGACTGACAGGATGACTCAGTGAACATCAGGGCTTGAACTTCCACCTCTAGCATTTATTGGTGGAATATCGACCATCATTCCATCTGAATGTTTTCCCATGTTCAGCAGATTCCCTATCAAATATGAGATGAGTTAGTGTTGCAAGTGTACGTACTTGAAAGCAACAAAATAGCTCCATGAGACAGCATTGCACTTTTTTTAGTGGCAGAGTTAAGCATTGTGAAACTACTGAGATGTTCCCTTGATATTTTAAATAGATACCCCAGAAAAGTACAGAATAAAAAGTGACAAGAAAAAAAGTTTAGATAGCCATGCTCAATCTTTCTCTTCTATCATTCATTAACCTGCAGGTTTTAAGGGAGAACGCAGTTGTTAGGGCTTCTCAGAGAAAACTGGCCTAATTAAGTCTTAATTCCAGCAAATCAGGAGGTATACTTTGTCCCTGTCAAACACAGAGACACATTTAAGCAGCACTTCCCAAAAAGACAATGTCCTTTGGTAATTCCACAATGGATTTAGTCCAAAATTTGGCACCATCTGTATATCATAAAAGATCTTTGTGATTCAGGAATCCAACCAGCCCCTTTGTATATAAGACGTTGGCCACATCTGCCTCCAGAATTCCATGAACAATCAAAGTCATTGCAGAACAGCTCCGAAAGAGCCCCTCCCCTCCTCTTAAAGCTCTTTCTACTTACTGGCTTCAGGCTATGCTTAAACTTAAAATGATTCAGAAGTGCTTTAATAGTAACATTATATATCTACATAACCCAAGGTTTGACGTCTTCCAACATCAAAAATCAGAGAGGCTGCAGCAGGGGGAAGGGAGAAGTGCAGAGATTCGTATGTAAACCTTTTTGTAGAGTATCAGTGCTAGGATGGGCCAGAAGAACCAGTATCCAGCGTCACTATTCTCATTTCCATGGATGTATTCCTACATTAATCTCAAGGACAAAATAAACCGTTCCCACGATACAGCAGACAGTAAGGAGAGCAATTTCCTGCAATACACAAGATTCCTTAACTGAGATGAAAGCTTCCCCCTTGTTGCCATCGGTCTCTTTAATGGTTCTTGAGCTTTCTATTCTGGTCTTGAGCTTTAACTCGAAAGAGTTAAAACCCAAGCCTTGCTGAAACACACTCGAAAATAACGTGTATGGGCACAGCCATCACTACAGTCAGTTAGGTATTCATG